>NC_090735.1:148737200-148772200 GCF_036898095.1 Palaemon carinicauda | reverse complement strand
CATCTACTCGGTTGTACAGTACACGAGAGAGCTGCCTTTTGAGCCCTCAAGAGTCTAGCAGTCTGAGAAATTTTGACTGTTAGGGCTGTTCTTAGTAGCTGTGGCATCTGGAAAGAGAATAAGAGAATTACAGGCTCTTTCAATCAAGATAAGTTTTTCAAATGAGAGTTCTCTCCGTGCTTCCTCCAAGAGTGTAGAGCTAAGAACAATTTCAAGATGGCTTTAACCAGGCTGTTAAAAGTAGTGTCTTCAAAGGTTATTATTAGCAATGATCCAGCAGAAATTGTCTTTTACCCAGTGAAACCTAAGTAGCTCTAACTGAACAGGACAGCAAAGATCAAGGGCATAGCCAGGAATTTTTTCTATGGATTTGAGTTGCCTACCTCACCTTTGTCAAAGAATGTCTGGTCCATGATCATTGAAGCTCACAATGATGGAGGCAAAAAGGGTTTGAAGTTGGTTAAGGTGAATGCCCAGAAGCATCAGGGGAGTGACACTTGCCTGAATTCCTTCAAGAACATGTCTTTGGAAAGAGTTTTACAAGTAACTCAGTGGAGAAAGACCGCAGTCTCAGATTTTGCCTTGCATTAGCCAAGTAATTTAGGAGCAAGATTTGAGGTTGCTTGAGATCTTGGGACTTCCAGTAGCGGCAAGAGACTCATGTAGGTAAGTAATAGTTATTATTATTATTACTAGCTAAGTTTCAACCATAGTTGGAAAAGCCAGATGCTATAAGCCTAAAGGCTCCAACTGGGAAAGATAGACCAGTGAGGAAAGAAAACAAGGAAATAGATAAACTACTGTACAAGAAAGATAATGAACAATTGATATGAAATATTTTAAGAACAGTTAACGTTAAAATAGATCTTTTATATTTAGGCAAGCACGTTACTTACTTTAGATTAGATATAAGTGGAAGGAATAAGAGTTTAATGTAGATATTAGTGCAGTAGCTTTGCCAAGGCACAAACCACCCTTTGAAATACTGAAATACTACTGCTAGAGTTATTGAGTCCTTCAACCGGCCAGATAGTATTACATTGGATCCCTCTCTGGTTATGGTTAATTTTTCCTTTACCTATACACATACCGAATAGTCTGGCCCATTCTTCACACATTCTCCTTTTTCCTCCTAGACCTGACAACACTGTGATACCCTGAAAATTCATCTTCACTCAAATTGGTCAGTGGCTACTTTCCACTTAGTAAGTGTAGAAGAGACTATTTGGCTATGGTAAGCATGTCTTTTAGGAGAAGTACACTCAATAATCAAACTATTGTTCTCTAGTTTTGGGTAGTGCCATAGACTCTGTACCATGTTGTTTCACTATCTTGGGTTAAATTTCTCTTCTTGAAGTTACACTCAGGCACACTATTCTATGTTTCCTTATTTCCTTTCCTCACTGGGCTATTTTCCTTGTTAGAACCCTTGGGCTTATAGCATTATGCATTTCCAACAGTGTTTGTAGCTCACCTAGGAATAATAATAGTAATGAGTTACAGCACTGGACTGCTAACATTAGGTAATTTCGGAAAAGCACACAATGGCATGGAGTTTTGTCAAGGCTTTGTTGGCGATGTATCCTACAACTAGGGGGTCTGGAAAGACTATTGAATCATAACATGGTCACCATTGCTCTCCTTCTACATTAGTTTTGTATGTAGCAGTGAACTACTGGAAGATTCATTGAAGTAAAAATAATTTATAGGTTATTGATAATCATTAGCATTTCCCTCCCTCCCCATGCTTGAGATTTGCTGACGATTTTTCGAAAAACAATTTTCGAAAGAGAACTGTTTGAAAAACTTTTTTTCGAAAACTAATTATTCGAGAATAATTGTTCGAAGGTGTATTTGTTCAAATTTACAATTGATCGAATTACAAGATATTCGATTAACAATTTTTCGAAATTAATATTGTTCGAATCCATGAGTTAAACTGACTTGAGTAAGAGTAAGAATTTATAATTTTTGCGGTTTATAAGCGAATGAGTAGTTATATGAAAAACAACTCGATTGCATTGTTTATTATTTAAATTCATTTATGAAAATAAAATCAACCGCAAACAAATCCTGCTTTTGACAATAAACATGTATAATCGAATGAGTAGTTGAATGACGTAGAGTTTTCAGTGAAAATTCGAATGCCATTAGCACTGGCATTTATCCTAGAAGGAAGTTATTGACATTTTTGAAAATTTAGTAGAACTGGAGGTATTTTTACCCGAATTACTTATGGTAATAGATTATTTTGAAGATACGTGGCTTGGTCGACCAGGTAGGCGAAATGCTCGTCGTTCACCTTTGTTTGATATAAATATTTGGTCTTGCTTTGAAAGAGTTAAGAATAATCTCCAAAGACAAATAATTCGATTGAGGGTTGGCATCCAGCATTTTCTCAGCAAGTCAGCGCTGTTCACCCATCATTATGGAAACTCATCGACGCATTTAAAAGAGAACAATCTCAATAAAATTGAAATTGCAAAATCAAATAGAGGGGAAGAATGTGGAAGAAGCACCCGGAAATATAAAGATACTGCAATACGTTTCAAGAAACCAGTTGACAACTTTGAAGAGTATCATGACGAGATCAAGTATCTTCGTACAGTAGCCCATAATCTAAGGATGTAATGAAATGTCTGATTTCCTTTTTTATATTAGTATTGATTTTAATTGCTTTTAAAATTTTTTTCATTTGACATAAATGTGCAAAGAAATATAAATAAATTTTAATAAATATAGAATATTCATTAATTAACATTAAGCCTATTCTCCTTTATGGTTAAGTAAAGTACTGTATGCTAATGGATTCGAACAACATAAATTTCGAAAAATTGCTTATTCGAATATCTTGCAATTCGATCATTGTAAATTCGAACAAAATCATATTCGAACAATTGTCTTTCGAATAATTGTTTTTCGAAAAATAGTCCGCACGCGCATGCTTGATGGTAGGAAAGGTTCTACGAGGTTCATGATACACTCCCAATTGGGAATAGACAAGTAGAACGGGCAGCCATCTAATTGGAAAAGCACTACACCAGATAATTTTCCGTTCATAATAATGGGGAGAGCTATAAAAAAAATTTACTTAAAGTTAAAAAGGTTAAGGCTGCCCAGGTTAAGTTAGCACCCTCCTGAGGAAGAACAGCAAAAAAAAAATTTGTAATTATTGGAATAATTAACTAGAATAAAAAAGAATCCTTTCTATGAATTTCAAGTCTCTAAACAACATATTAAAGCATAAAAATCTTGTATTGTTTTTATTGTTACCGCAGAACCAAGTGAGAGGATGGGTGGCAATAAAGTTTTCCATTTCAGGTTTTGAAATTGCTTCATGAAGCTTTGAATCGTTCTGGAGATCATTATAGCATAGAGTATGGAGGTACTCAGCGCCGAAGTATGGGCTCTTTTAAGAGGCAGTTGCAAAGTAATGAGAGTAATAGTAGCACCTTAGAAGCAGCCATGTTGGATGGGTTTTTGACATCACCAAGTAAACGGAGAAGACATAGTGACTCTAATATGACATTGGTTCTTCCAACTCCAAGAGGGAACATGAAAGGTTCTCTTAGTCTGGAGGGAGAAGCCCGTTGTGAAGCTTTGGAAGGGGCTGTGCCAAATAATGGTGCCGGTACTTCTGGGAATGAGACGCTTCAGGGATCACCAGGAACAAAATTGGAATGGGTAGATCCCTACACTCCTTCACCCATATCTATGTATCAATGTAAATATGGAAACACTCCCGAGTCTAGTCAAGATGACCAACAAAGTGATAGACTGTCTAATATTGCCAAAATTAACCTTATGAATAAATTTGACATGTCTAGTTCAATTGAAACTGTTAGTGATAGTGGAGCCAGAAATGTGATAGTGAAAATGTCTCACACCAGTTGTGGTAAAATGATGAGTGCTGGTTCAGGTAGTAGAACGAGTGGGGAATCATATAGGGGGGCTTTTAATTCACAGCAGATGTCTGTAGATGTGGATGATGATGGAGATACTCATTCACTTTCTAGTTTCAATAAAACTCATGGGAGTCAGGATAGCATCGACTTGGTTAGTGTTTTTTCAGATGATACAAGAGAGAGTACGTTGATAGTCGATGATAGGCCTGCATCTTCGGCAGGTGTTGCAGGGGAAAGTGCTATAAAACGAAGTCGCAAGATGTGGTATAAGCACAAGTATTTCTCTACTCCAGTTCATGAGGAAGGAGATAAACGTATCAAGATTGAACCAAAGCCTACTTTTGGACCACGATCATCGTCATTGCCCTTACCTGAACCTGACCGTGAAGGCATAGTTTCTCCTGACTTATTTCCTAGTCCTGAGACTGATCGCAGTCTTCCTCTGATTACCGTGTCTTCACCATCAGACCAAGCCAGTGAATCTCAAGTATCAGATGAAACAAATGTTACTGTTGTACTTAGTGGGAGCTCTGGGGAGCCATCTGATTTGGATGTTATGCTGGTCGATGAACTGCCTCCAGACCAGCCAACTGGCAGCGAGTTGAATCAACGTACGAGCCCAACCACCTCGCGGCCATCTGTCATTTGTGGTCCGCCACTTGCTGCATTGCCTCAGGAACGAGATTTTATCTCGCTGCAGACTCCAGAACACACATCCCCATTTCTTCACCGAGTGATTCTTCTGGCATTGATTCTGCTGGGTCAAGTAGTAGCAGCAGTGTACCCCCTTTGAAGTCTCCATTGACAACAAGTTCTGGAGGTATTGTTGATTTGGTGAGTGATAGTGATTGCACTCCTGATTTAGAGGATTTGTTAATACGCACACCTCAGGTCAGTGGAGTGACCGTAAAGACTCAAGACTATACGGAGAGGTCATCTTGTTTGAAAACTACTCGCCGCAGAGACAATGAAGTGGAGGTAGTTACTTTGGATCAGCAACGTTTTTGTAAATAATGTATATACTGTATTTGTTTATGATAAGTCAGGGTTGCTTGAGCAGTCATTCAGGACCTCATAGTACTTCTCATGTCAGGCACTGTTGAAGCTGATGCACTTAGAAGCAGAGAGTTGGCTTAAACCTTTGTAGTTGATCTTGTTTTCAATAGAATATGTAGGTGCTGTCTCAAATCAACATTAAAATCTCAAATTCCCCTTTCCTTAATTTTAAAAGACTGGGCTGAACTAAATAATATATAAAATTGATGGTAAAAGGCTAGTGTTTATTGTACCTGTGCGTCATACAAACTTTTATTAGAAGTGCTTGTTACTGGCTGAAATAGTTTTTGCATATGGAGTAAGATTTGCACCTCTAAAAGTAAGATACAGAAATTTAGTGAATCCCCTTCAAAATAGATGTAGATCGTGTGGGATTAACTAGATTAATTGGATGTTGAAAGCTCTACTTTTCTTTGATATGATGGTACATTAAGTTTTTACCCACGTAAGACATTTTGGGTATCAAAAATTGGAGGTTGCTGCCCATGGCATTTGTGGTGCAGATCAGTGGATGATTGGATACATTCCACACCAGCTTAATTTTTCTCAACTTCAAGATTGCTGTTTAATGTTGTATCTTTGTTGGTTTTCCCTTATGCTTGCTGTCTATTCAAATACTCATTATTTTTGTGAAGATGATTTAGGATTGGCAAAGGAGGGATATGCTCTGGCCGGAGCAAATGTTTGCTTTACAAAGTGTAATGCAATTATTTCCCCAGAGTTATACAAACTTGTGCTTACATTCCCTAATGTATTCCTTTAACTGTCTAACATTATAGGACCAAATTGGATACTTTCCAGAATGAATTGCTGTGAATTATTAGTCAGTTTTCTTCCTTATAGCCAAGTACTTAAAATAGTTGTAATCCTGCTGAATTGAGCTAGATTGTCTCATTTTAGAATGAAAGTCTCTCAGTATAATTCCAAATTTATTATGCGTACATTTTGGTTATGTCCTTTTAATTGCTATTTCTTTTAATAAGGTATTTTTAATGTTTTAACTCCTGACAGTAATTAAGGATTGTTTTTATCTTTGCGAGTTATGTCATACACTTCTGTCCCTCTGATAGAACTTTTAATCAACTAATGAGAATACTACACTTTTGTATTGGCATTCAAAAGAAAATTAGCTTCTTGTTTTGCCAAGAATCCTGGAATCCTATAAAGATAACTTCAGTTTGATCGAGATGGTTTATTCAATTGGATAATTTTATAGTGTGTTAACTGATGTTCTTTCCCAAGGTGTTAATGTAATAATTTGTAGTCAAAGGTACTGCAAACTTTCTATGCTATGTCAGTACGGAATGCATTTATTGTTCTAAGAATATTTTTATTAATTATTTTTTATAATTTCATATTCCACTATATTTGATCTATTGATCTGGGATTATTTGATGATGAGCTGTGTATCTGGGATTTTGTATTGTACACATCACGGCAGCTGATTGTGACTGTATATACATATACATACATTGTACATTCCGTATCAAAATTCCGCTAAGTGCATAACACAAAATCTGCTGATAATTGTATTAAAATTTCAGCAGTATTGTAGCTGATTCAATGTCAGTGGTAATGTTTTGGAGTAGAGAAAAATATATGTTGTTAAATGTTGGTTTTAGAAGTTATTAATATTTTTTGTAAAAAATAAAAAAGATTATTAGACTGAATACAATTTATTGCTTTCATATTTTTTTTTTAAACTTAAAAATTAAATGAAAGAACTGAAGCTAAGCATTGGATATAAAGCTTTCTGCTGATCATGTACTATATATGTTTAATGCTGATATCTTAAAAGAACATAAAAAGAGTGAAATTGGGGCTTTAGGGATTTATTGTAAACTGAAAGTAAATTATAATAGCTGACTGTGAAAGAAAAATAACTGACCAATTTATATTATATAATTTTAAATTGATCATTCATTAGCAACTGTTATGTGACGACAGTAATTATATTAGTGCATAAACACTTTGAATGGAAAGACACAATTTAACAACCAGAGAAGACAGTATGGTTAGGAGACTGTACCCTCAACCAAGAAGCAGAGATGGAAGTTGCGGAAATTAGAATGTTGAGGTTCTCGAGCGGTCAACAAGGAAGGTTGAGGTCGGATATAAACTCATAAGAGGAACTGCACATGTTAATCAGTTGGAAAGAAAGCAAAGGAAGCAAGACTTAATGTGGTTTGGGCAGGGGAAGAGAAGGGAAGAAGATATGTAGGGAGGAGGATACTAAGCATGGAGCCTTCAGGTAGAAAGAGGAGAGGAAGTCCTAAGATGAGTTTTATGGATTCAATAATAGAATATATGATAGCAATTGGTGTGACAGAGGAGGATTCAGAGTATAGAAGTAGAGGAGACAGACAATCTGATGTGGCGAGCCCTGAATGGGTGAAGCTTAAAGAAAAAGATGATGGGGACAATATTTCATTAAGAAAGAAAATGCCACAATTCTGAATGCAAATAAATTTAAATTTGTATAAAATCTCTTAAACAACAAAAATTACAACAAAAATTACATAATAGTAACTATATACCTGTAGTCATGACACAATGCAAAAAAATTATGTGAAAGGAAGTGTATTAATGATGATAAATATTATCTTGATTATCGATATTATAATAAAAGTTATTTGCGATAAAGTATTAATAAAACAGAAGATATAATTAACCAATAGTGGTGATAACGTAAAAAAGATGGATTTTAGGAAATTTAAACTTATCTTTTAATAATTATTATATTCATCTGTTACAAATGATAATAATAAACTGAAAATGGCATTATTAATCAAAACACTTGGTGGTATTGAGATCTAAAATTATAAAGTGTACACCGCAACTTGCAGATAACCCTGCTTAGAAGTGGAATATTTGGTTTTGTATGATGAGATGCGAGGCAGTAGGACACGAAAGGTTTTTTTTCTGGAGACCTTCAAGTTGACAAATTGAGGAAATGTTGAAGTAATATCTATCAAGACTACTAGTCCCATCAGTGGCACTTAGCTGGGTGTTTAACATATCACAATTTAGATACTTTTGCTCTGTCCTTTACTGTATTTTCTATACCGTAGTGAAAGTTTTAAGACGTTCATGCCAAATATTACTGTCATTAAGTTTTATTTTGTAAGTAGTTTAACCTGCTGATCTTCTAATGGAATAGGACACTGTATTAGCCTCCTGGCTAGTACAGTGGTAATTGTTCGCCTAGCATTCGCATGGCGGTAGATCGATCCCAGCCTAGGACCGTGAGTTTAAGCCGTTTACTAGGGAGGCTACTGCTACGGTTGGGCACCACAGGGGAGGGAGGGGTTGGGCTTGCCTGGCTAACATTCTGATGAGCATCTATTCTGATGAAACTTGAACTGAAACCAGACACCTTTACCTTTACATGGTGTGCTTTTCATTGTTTTGTTATTTGTTTTTTTTTTTCATTAGTGTCTTGTTTCCTGTTACTGTTTACTCATTTATTATGAATTACATTATATTAAGAAATTGGAATTTATAACCATCATATTGTTTTCTTTTATTGTGTTCAGAGAGAATTGAAATGGCTGGTAAAAATATGAAAGATTTTAATTTTAAGTGTAATGAATTTCTTTATGCACCTCCCTAGATGTTCATAACGCCTTCGTCTCCAGAAGCTTGGAATGTCCGCGTTACCCCCATGGAATTAAGAAATTTCCCATTTTCTTTCCTTCCAATATACCCCTTGATGAGATTTACCAGTGTCTTAACAGCAATAATGTATTGCTCATGTTGTGTTGCTTTTCAGTTTAAAAATCAACTACAGAATGAGGAGACATGTACGCCAGATGTCATATTTTTTTGTTTGCTTTTTAATTATTTTAGTGGTTTGAATATTTCTTAGCAATTGCTGAGTTGAGTAGTTGTGTATAAGTGTTTGAGTTGGCCGATTAGGATCCGCATGCTCTCTGTGTCTTGTGCTGGGGACAATTTTTTAATTTGGAGAATTTTGTGAGGAGTGCCTCACTGTTCCTCTTTGGAAAGTATGTTTCATGATTACTGATTAGTTTAAGTTCAAAGAATACTTTTAGATCAGTTAGCTCAGAGGAGATCCTAAGAAGACTAGACTACTTGATTATAGAAGGAATGATGAGAATGATGCCACTTCTTCCTTTGACTTTGCTAGACAACTAACAAGTTTAGTTTTGATAGCCATGAGCTTATAAAGAATTTAGTGGAAGCTCAGAAGACCAATGAATCTTTAAGGGTAATTTTCCCAGGCCTAACCTGCCTACCTTCAAATTGTAGCTTAACTCCTCAAGTGGTAGTTAAGGTTCTAGTTAACCATTCAATGAGGGTTCTGATGGTACATGGTACATCCCAGATTCGAGAGCCTCTCGTAGATCCTCAAATTCTTTATTTACTCCAGACTCTTCGGGTGCAAAGCCCCTGCGCTCCAGCATTTGTAGCCAATCATTTAGGCAACTACATTGCATGACTTGAAAATAGAGATGGTAGCCTAGATCCTTATATCCATCCTTTTAACAAATTGTCTTGAAACAGTGGCTTATCCAATATGTGCGAGGAGGGTAGTCTCAATCTTATGTTATCCCTCTCTCTCTCAATGAAATAAGGACCCATTAACAAATTTAGATTATTCTGTGGATGGAATGGCAAAACCTAATATTCCCTCAGACTAAACTGTTCCCTTTTAGAATTTATCTGTTAGAGAGTTGATAAACCTGTTCATTTGCATCATGTTTAAATAGCTGTGTGTCTCGTTCACTTGCAAGCTTGGCATCTAGTTTATCTCAATTTAGTATTTTTTTGTAAAATTGTATATGTAATTCAATAGTAATTAAGTGTGCAGTCTCCTAGGACTTTCTTGTAGATAGCTTGAACAGAGAATCCAATAAGATACCAAAGAAGTTATGACTAGAGCCAATGTTTTAATGTGTAAAGCACGGACTCAATGTGTATAAGGGAGACCTACAGGTTAAAGTTCTATTGATCCCATCCCACCACCTCCAGTGCTGAAAATCATTTGGTAACCAATAACAAGTCATCACAGAAAACTGCTAATACAGGAAACAGTGCTACTTGCACACTAACTTGCACCAAGCCATCATCTTTCAAACTTTCAGTAAGAATCAAATGTCCCCCTTACACAATGGAGGCCATACAGCCCCCTTCCCAAAAAATAGTTTTTTTTCCTTTGTCAAAGCCTCTTTTTTAGGGTTCATGTTCTCTGTGGTCTTCATGGACTAATGCAAGATTGTATTCATGTACCAGCATAAAGGAGAAATGTCTACAACCAAGAAAACAACTAAATCATGAGTGTATGGGCGAGTAGAAAAACTAACAATTTATACACTTGCCTGATAAGGGAAAAACTCTGAAGCAGCAGCTAGATGTCTCAATATGCTTCTGTTAAGAGACCTGGTTGGTGTCCCCCCTCATCTATCTGATTACGGCATATAGGTCCCACAAACAAGTTTAGTATCATACACGCATGTTGTACCGCTTTGGGGGTCTTTCAGGTAGTTCTTGATGTCTAGAAATTTGCTTACAGTATTAGCAAAAGAAAAAAAAAAGAAAACCAGCGAGGAAGCAATTTTTCTCACATGGTTTTATAATAATAAAAAGAGGATAATTTTTCATGATGAAGTAGGTCATTAGAATACGAATAGCTCCAGTTGAAAGGGATTTTTTGGTCTGAGTATTTTGAAACTATCCTCAGAAAACATGGATCTCTGCAGTCTTATTTGCAGGATAGACACTAGACAGAGGTTGCCATAACCCTGCCTTAAGACGGTAATATAAAGAGGTTCTCTCTTCTGAAGAGGCTTTTCAATTTTGCCAAACAGGAGACCTGGAGACAGTCAGGAATGATGCTGTTAAACTCCTGATGCAAGTTCACTTACTCTTGCTTCCAAAGCTACTGCTATAAAAAATAGCTTTGTGGGTGGAGTAACATTAAGGGAAATGAAGGAATTATCTAATTTTGCTAAAAATTCAAGCAATCTATCAAAAGACCAGGGCACTGAAGGGGTTGGTGGGGATGGTCATTGTAAAACATAAGACTGAGTAATCTTGTGAAACATGTCATAGTCTAAATTCTTGTCAAAAGCCTGCTTGAAGGATTCTGTCAATGTAGATTTATATGAAAAGATGTTGGTGCCTGAAGCTTCCAGAAATTAGGCCACAAAAGTCTGGGGTTATCTGACACACAGACATCCCACCTGAAGATCATCTGTGCCTTCCACTGGTTTTGTCTAGTGGGAGAAGACCTCTTACAGCCCATCAAATATATCTTGTGAACTAAAAACTCCTTACTGTGTATGATGAAGAGAAGATCCAAGCAGGAAGGTTGTGGGTCAGAAAGGAGGAAGCGATGATATTCCAACTCCCTAATCTCTGATGCAGGGTGTACCCTGGAGCAGTGGATACTATGGGTTGTTCAGCCAATGTGGAGCTACCAACACAGCTGGCCCTGAGAAGACCTTAAGGATATTCAAAGTCTTAAGAATCAAACTCGGAGGAAACAAATAAATTGAGGACTGTTTGGGTCTGGGTTCAACGCATCTCTTGCCAATGCCTGAAAATCCAGATTCGGTGCTATGTATAGTTGAAACTTGTGGTTCTCTATCATTGCAAACTGGTTTACATAGACAAAGTCCTTAAGAGTGCTCACAGCATATTAACCCCAAAAGGTAACGAAAAAATGTCAATCTGGAGTTTAGAGTACCCAAAAACTAGATTATGGTTAAGTCTATGTTGATATTTAACTGATTATGGGAAACTAAACGCTGTATATTTTTCCTTCACCAATTACCCACCACCCCTTAGAGTGTGGGAGTCTGCAAAACATCAGGGCAACTTCATAGAAATAAATGTAATCTTAATGATAAAATTTATTTCCATCTTTGCCTCATGTTTATATACAAGTAGCCCATTGACTAGTGGTGTCAAGAAGGAAATTATTGGGCTCTGAGACTGAAGTGTTATATGATATGCAGCATGTTATTTTTGTGAGTTGCTGGCAAGTCTCATTGCTTTACTAGAGACATTAGTATATAAGAAAGGAAATAAAATGGGAAATATCTGACTTTCAAGGGGTAACATCAACATACGATGCTTATGGAGACAAAAGCCATTGGAGCATTAGGCTAGTATAGGAGTGTCAGATTTTATCATTAAAATTTTGGTTTTTAGAAGCAAAGTTAAATTTGAATTTAATGGTGTATTTAATATGATTTAAAAATATTTCTTTAATCCATAAACTGGTGTTGAAATTTATCGTATGAGTTACCTGGTAGTTTTTTAATTATGCCAAACAGCTTTGTTGGAAGTGAGATTGTAACTACAGTATAGGCATCAAAGGGTTAACTTCAAATTTTCATCCTGTAACCTTTGAAAAATTTTGTACAAATCTTCCTCCAGGGATAATGTTATTGGAAATTAGAAATGACGGCTCTACTTTTGTAGTTTGTCTCAAAGAGAAAAGCCAACTAACTTGTGATTTTAGGAAAAAAAGGTATATGACGACAACGCTTCACTTGTTAGCTACCACACAGTTGATCAAATTACAGAAGACTCGAATGTGAGTACGACAAGATTTAAGGAAGGTGTAGTGAAATCATGGTCATTGTCACAGTAAATATCAAGAGATATTCATTTGCTTTCCTTTAGATTTGTGTTCCATTCCAAGATCATTTATATTTTTAACCAAAAAAAGGAGGTCCTCAACTTAAATTCGATTTACAAACATTTGGAGATCCAAGCACAAATCCAACTGAAATCATAGATTTCACATGTATCAAAAGTTTGTATACTCTAATACGATAATGAAATACTGTAATTAAATATTATACGATACGCAATGCAACATTTGCAATAATCTGATATTTAGTTTATATGAAATGTGACTATTTCTTGAATTTTGCCGCTGGAAATCAGGTTAGGCTTACCCTAGGCCAATTTAAAAACTTGTCTTACAAACAGTTTCTTGCAACCTATTACGTTTTTAAGTTGAGGACTTTTTGTACAATAAAATAAATGTTCAGTATATTATTTTTGGTAGTATGTTGGTGAAAACGACATTATTAAACTGTCCTTTATTTATTTAGTATTGTTCTGCCTATTTTATATGTTTTGTGAAGTTGAGGATTCTTACTACATGTGTAGTGTTTGATAGACCCAAGATGATATAGTCAGGATGAGTTTGAAAATAGTAGTAATGAATATTAATCAATCATTTGAGTGACTTGGTGACTTAGAAATCAGCCAATGAAAGCTAATTTATTTCAGCTTTCAGCAGTCTTTTAATTTTTATTTTGTGAAAATGTCAATTGCTTTTATACTTTTGGTTTATATATATACATTATTTTAAACAGGAAATATTTTTTTTTGTTATTCACAACATTGATGGAATCAAATTTCCAAATATTTAATCTTTTTAAAATGTCTCAAACTGAAGAAAACATATAAAAATCATGTTTAATTTTTTTATATATATTTTATGTTATTGAAGTGTTCTCAAATTGGGAATTATAGTCATGAAGTCTTGTTCTTACTTTTGTATAGTTTATGATATTGTAATTATTTTTCCAAATAGGAGCTCCATCTATTTTAACATTTCTTTCATTTTCAAGTACACTTAAAAATTGTGGTTTGTTTTAAATACAAGCCATTGGCTTTACAAACACCTGTAACTGTGATATTCGAGTTCTATCCTATACAAGTTGCTAAGATTATCTTTTTCTGTGAAGTAGTTCTTTTCCTTTTGTCGCTTACACAGCATGAAGTCCTTATATATGTGTTGCACCTTTGTCATCAGTTATTTCATTTTCAACACTAAGGTCATTCGATTGGTGGTGCTTGTCCATCACCATGTGTATCTATTTAAAAAGAATGTGGAGGGCATACATTATACCTCTCTTTGGAATGTATATTAATTTCCTATGCTTTGTACATGTTTAGGAGTTATTCACCTATCAACATCTTTCCATCAAGAGCAAGTAGACTAATAGATTTTACTGACCAATAGCTAACTATTATTTCAAAGGGAGGCATCTTCACCATAAAAAGTAACTATCTTAATGAAAGACAAAAATATCATATAGCTTGAAAACCCTCATAGACAAAGAGGTTTTGGAAACCCTTTGAGCTAGTTGGTGATGTTACTGTACCCGAGAGCCAGATATAAGGTTGAAGCTAGTGCATCATAAGGTTTTGGGAGAAGTCTTGATGGACATTAAGGATCAGCCCTTAGTCCTTTGAAGTTTATTTTGGTAATAGAGGCAAAAAGGAATGTTCATGAGAGCTTAGTAAACAGATAACCTTCTGTTAATATTAGAATCAAAGAAGGTTGTAACAATACTTGCAATGAAGGAAAAAATAAACACTTCTCTGAGCTGCTGTATGCAGATCACCTACATTTCTATTTGATAAATAAAAAATGTGTATGAGATGATCCAGCGGTAACATTAAAATGGGAAAAAGGTTGTGTGGAAACTTAAATGATAGAAAGAAAATAAAGGAAAAAGTATTGTCTGGAAAAGAGCTTTGTGGATGGGCACCAAAGGATATAAGAAAAAGTATAAAACAGTTATTTACAGGGTAATAAAAGTAACGGCAGGTACCCTGGATGAAGTACAGATTGCTGGACTTAGGTAAATAGCTATCGAGGAAGCTAAAACTTGCATATGATAAGTTGTGAATAGGATATAGTCATGGACCAAGAAATGGCTCTTTTGTAAAGTTGATTTATGATATTTTGAGACTTGAATAAGGCCTTTCTGTGTCAGGGAGGACTTAATACTAATGGTGTTGGAGACACATGAATACTAGTGCCTCAAAGATCAAAGGCATCTGACGAGCATTCTCAAGGAAATAAAGATAGATCACACAATTACTGTAGCTGGTTAATAATCTTCGCAGTAGAAGTCAGTCCCCAAAATGAGAGCATCATTTTTAAAGAAGGTTCAAGAATGTTGGATACTGAACCATTTTTTTTTTTCAAAGTTCCATTCATTGGATCTGTTATTGTCACTACCCTAGGTAAGGTAAAATCATTTATATTAGTCTTGAATTTATACCTACAGATATTTTGAATATCTAGGCTGTTCTAAAAGTACACATGTGTTGTTTTATCCTCTGATATCTATTTTATATGATTTATTATACTAATTTGGTTCCATGGGTGAATTAGAGATTGCTAGACTTCATGTATATGATTCATGTACTTTTGTAGATGGGGGAAATGTGGTCACTCGCATACATCGTACAATTAATAAGGAAATCAGAAAGATTCAATGCAAGGCTGAAAGAAAAGAGTGTATTCAAAGATTTGAAATGGGTTGGGCATACTGAGAAGAGAAGAATGGCAAATAGTTGAAAAAAGAGATTTATAGTTCAGCGAGTGTTGGAAAAAAGCCTGGAGATGGCGATGTCTTACAAAAACTCATGGTAAATTGAAGAGTTGCATTTGTACCAGCACAAGACTACACAAGCAAGTGCAAAGTTAAAATTTGGCAGAATGCTAGAAGTTTGTGATATGCCAGCTGTAGATGTTTATGGAGTAATCAAGCTAGGAGAATCTGGGATAAAAGAAACCTTGATCATCCTTTTTTGCATCATCAAGTGAGATTCGATATACCAAGTTCATAGAAGATCTAACTATCTTGACCCTCTGGTATTATTTTGGTTCTTTGTCAGGACCAAGAAGCGTAATTTCTGTTGGAAACCGTTGCATGAAAAAAAACAAGCGCACAATTATTGAGGGAAGGTTCTGCTTTGTTCTTTAAAAGTTCTTAAAAAAAAAAGTTCCAAAATCTTCCTCCACACAGGGTTTATATTATAAGTGAATTCACAGGAAGAGACATATGCTTAGCATAGGACTGGCAAATACTGCTCTGATGTAAAAATGCTGTCAGTAAAAGGTACGTACAGTAGTTGACCCTGAATACTTGATCCACAAAAGGTGACATTTGAAGCTAATGTAAAGTGCTAGAAACTTTGATAATTTTGTGGATGTGAGGTCTGAGCTCTTCTTTTAAATCATCATGACTAAAAGCTTCCATGCCATAAATGGCCAAAGTAATTTGTCCCACAAAGGAAGATGTAGCCTAAAGGGAAGTGGAAACCTGGAAAATAGTACCTAACCCCACCCCATCATCAGTTCTAATGAAGTTTCAGCTAAACACAAATTATCAGTTATAAACTACTCCAAGTGACTCATTTGGGGAAAAGGAACATGTGAGTCATTTATAGTGTAAGAAAATGAAGTGGAAGCTATACCACTAAAATTATATAGATGCAGCTAAAAAACGGATTTTGAGCAAAGCGAAAAATCTATTTTTGGGTGAGATGGCCATGTCGTCCTAATGGAAGGTTTCTTTAGGTAGCTTTCTAAGGGATATTTGCTACAGTGATACTCCCAGAGAATTAACCATAGGTCTCCAGAATTCTAACTCCTGACACGAGTATCGTTGATATAGCTTTAAGGATATCGCATAATATCGGGACGTATTTTTTGATAGGACACATAGCAATCTTTACCCCGAATAGATTTAGCTCTTTGAGAGGGAAGAGTGGCGAACGAAAGGGGAGCCGTTATCAAGGTATCCGGTGGACCTCCTCTCCGTACTACCATGGCCCATCATTCCTTTGTCTGTAGCATTTAAGCTAAGTGCGCTCCCACGCTTCTCTCGATGTTTATTACCGATTTTGAAATATTATCATGCAATCTCCAGCATCTTCAGCCTCTGGAAAGTTGAGTATCTAATCTTTCCTGTGTATAATTTTAAGGCTCCTTTCTCAAAGTTAAATTGGATAATTTAAGTGTGTTTGGTTGAGCGCAGCCGACACCAGAGGCGGCCATTTTGAGACCGCTGTCGCGCGTCATAAATGCATTTTTTTAGTCAGTAGTGCGACTATAAAAAATTTTAGCCAGTTAGGCAAATTATACTAGTGAAGATATTGCATATAATTTAATTATTCCTCTTACGATATGTAACTTTACTTTTCGTATGCACCGGGGACCCCGGTGGTACCAACCTTGGCCGCGGTCCCCTGCGGAGTTAGGCTAGCCTAACTCGTTATGTATACGTTAGTAAAGTAATTCCCAATGTTTAACCTCATCGTATCGTTCCTTATTAATTTGGATGGGGACATATATCCCCTAGAATTTATGGATAAGGTTCGATATTTTTCTCTTTTAGAAAAAAGAGGCTAAACCCTTCCTCCCTCCCTGAGCCGCCGCCATTACAGGCGGCAACCCCTATCTTTCGTCATCGCCGTCGAGTAGCAAACTCCAGTTTGACTTAGATAGTCTTACACCGTCTGTCTTCTTTGAAGATGGTAGCTCAGGGTGTACTGTCTTGCAGCCGACAATGTCGCCGACAGGGGAATCCTTCTTCCTCTGCCACCCATGACATCATCGGCACAGGAAGCCATGCTTTCTTAGTTTACAGCCGAAAGTAGGCGGCATACCTGCCGCCGCCTTTCTCCCCTGTGAACTATAAGACCCTTTCCCCTACCCCCTCTGTCCTTTAGTGTCGGCCTAGCCGTCACAACATTCTTTCGCCGGTATTCTGACAGTCATCCAGGCTTGCCGGGTTGACTGCGTTGCTGGCCAGGACCCTACCGGCGGCGGTTAGGTTGCCGCCTCGGCCACTTCCTCCTTATGTCCTTCCTTCACCGGAGGTGAATGCCCCTGGGGGAAAGATTGTGCCGGCCCTAACGGCTGCTGGTGGGAAACCCAACATACTGTTGAGAATTCGTCAGTCCTCTCTTTGCCTGCCATCCACAAACCTTGCAACCGCCAGTAGAGCCGGCGGCAAAAGTTGTGGATGGATGGAAGCTAGAACAGATGTATTCCTCCCCTTCCATTAGAACTCTCATTCTGGAAAGGAGACAGTAGGTGGCAGTAGCCCTCCTATACTTTCAATTATTGTGCTAATCCATAATAATAGGAAATCCTGCTTTCCATTCTTTCTCTCTCTCTATCAGTTAGTGCCGCCAGGCACTATCCTAACCCCGGTAGTATACTGGTAAAACTACAGTACAGTAGTTGGTAAAACTACAGTACAGTACAACAATACAGTAGTTGTAGTACAAGTATTTCTATCATACTCTGTGTATTGTTGGGACTGCATAACATGTTGAGGTTGAAGTAATCCCTCAACACCCTTATGAATCATTTGATCATCGGGACACACATAAAACACCGTTCAGTAATAATATACTACAGGTAGAGAAGTTAGTACAGTATAAATATTCACTAACTTTGGCTCTACGTACGGAAGTCGTTCCACCCTGTATCCTCCCTTATAGGGAATTTAAATATTAATATTGACGGAGGTCTCAGCGATTGCCTGGGAGAGGAAACACAGATATGTGTCTTTCCTATTTCCTTTCTAGCTCACTATCCTAAGCTATTAAATATAATGGTAAGTATTACTATTAAAAATATGCATTTATATCAATGATATAAACAACTGTATCCTCATTTCACCCTTTTTCCTTTACAGGAGGAGGCATTGGTGACGTGTGCAGTTGTGTTCTGCAACCACAAGAGTAAGGACTTTTGTGGGCATACGATGTGAAGGTCTCATGCCCCCTGCTGCATCGTATCTGGATCCCTGAGGTACTGGGACCCGAAGGGTTGCTCCAACTGCTCGACCTTGCTGACCAACGGCTTTGGAGAAGATATCCCTGCCACCACAGAGGCAAGGGAAATCCTTCGTGGGTGGGTAAGAGGGTTCCAGAGGAACTCTCCGGGACCTTACCTACCTTGCAAATCTTTTAGGTGCCTTCTATTCCCTAAGGCTCAATCCAGTGCAATAGTGCCCTAGGAACAGGTCCAGCCTCCCTTCATCCAACTGAAAATGGACGCGGACATCAATAAGGCACTTAGAGGCATGGACATCCACCAAGAACGGATGTCGGAGGTGTCCACCGACACCGAAAAGGACTACTGCAAGAAGGCCCTGAAGAAGAAGTGATTCAACCACCAACGAAGGAAGAAGGATCCGTTTCGACAGTGACTTAGGACCCCCAGTTCACCGTGACGGCATATCAACCTACGCCGTCAACCTCTTCAGCCCCAACTACCCAACCGACTACACAGGTCGACAGGAGCGAGGCGTTCCTAGAGTCGATCCAGCATATGTTGGCAGTGTTCCGGAAGGAACAAGAAGACATAAAGCAAGATCTCAAAAGAGACAAAGAGAGAGGTGCAAGAAGGGAAATGCCCTGACGCTTCCAGAGGCTCTACTAAGCTCATTAAAGTATCTGACCTCCCTCACTGCTCTGAAACCAACCCCTGGTGGTATACGGAGCAGATGCCCATGATGAATGGGAAGCTTTACATCTCTGAGAAGTTGGGGGCGAAACCCCTTGAAGATCTTCAATTCTGGCCCAGCTGTTCAGCGTACCCAGATTGCTACGTGAGACTGTGAGATGAACCTAGATCCTGCGAGGAGATGGTACCGAAGGAAGTCATTGTCTTCGAACATGACAAGGCATAAGCCATCCTTACCAAGACCCTGAAAGGAGCCGGATATACCAACTCCAAAGTCTCAGCATTGAGCAAGAAGCACCCAACCTTCATTGCTCCTTCCTCCAGAGCTTTCCCCTTTTCGGTGAAAGCCCTTGACTGTGTCATGAAAGCAGTTGAAGAGGGCAAACCCTGCCCAATTCTAGAGGAATGCGACCCATTATCTCTAGCCATACCCACCTGCGAGGAGAAGTGGAAAGAGGTACATCTAACCTTCTCCGTCTCGAAGCTGGATCCGGAGATAGCAGGCCAGCAGTTTAACGAGAACCTTCCAAAGTTGCCAGACCATCTTTTGAGAAGGGAACAGGAGATGAAAGAAAGACTTGCCGCCTCCTTGTCTCATCACAACTGCCTGGAAATGTGTGCAGGCCTCACTAATGCCACAGACTTGTACATGGTCTTAGCAAAGTCCCACATGGGTACCCTTGTGAAGGAATTATATGCCTTTGTCAGGTCAAGGAGGACCTGTAGAGAGCATGTGTTTGCCGCAGCAACGGTAAAACACGAACCCAGAAAGCTGATCTCATCATGCATCTGGGACAAAGACCTTATCCCACAAGATGTGGTCCAAGAAGTCATTGCCAAAGCCGCCACGGAGAATTGGAACCTTCTCCAAAAGTGGGGCATGTCTTCAAAAAGGAAATCTTCCTCAGACAGTGGTCCCCAGCTTAAGGACAGAAAGGCAAAGAGACCATGTAGACCTGCACAACTTCCGGCCGTGACCATGGCCATAGTGCCTCAAATGGTAGCCGAGCTGCAAACCACCTTCCAGATGGTCCCTCAGCAGCTGGTAGCCCAGTCACCTGTCTTCAACCCAGGTTTTGAGAGGCACACGACCACCTTTCGGCCCTACAAAGGTAAAGGCCCAAAAAGAGGCTTCTCCGGAAACCCACCAAGGGGTAGAGGAGGACGCAGTCACGGAAACAAGTCCTCAGGAACCTCTAAGCAATGAGAGGTTCCAGGTAGGAGGCAGACTTTTCCACTTTCGGGATCGTTGGACCTTTGATCCCTGGGCCCACAGCCTAATCACGATTGGACTCGCTTGGAAATGGAACAAAATTCTACCCCCTTTTCCAGAATTCTTCCAACACTCCACCCCCTTGTTGGAATAATATACCTCAGAACTCTTGAACAAGAAGGTGATAAGAAAAGCGAAGTCCATCAGATTCCAGGGAAGGCTGTTCTGTGTTCCCAAGAAAGACTCGGACAAACTCAGAGTAATTTCAGACTTGTCTCCACTCAACAAGTTCATCGAGAACAACAAGTTCCGGATGCTTACCTTGCAACACATAAGGACCCCTCCACCAAAAGGGGCGTACACAATCTCAATAGACCTGGCAGATGCTTACTGGCACCTACCAGTCAGTCACCCCCTCTCCTCCTACCTAGGATTCAGGCTACAGAAGACAAAATACGTCTTCACAGCCATGCCCTTCGGGCTAAACATAGCCCCAAGGATATTCACAAAGCTAGCGGATACAATCGTCCAACAACTACGCTCTGACGGAGTTCAAGTAGTAGCATACCTGGACGATTGGCTGGTGTGGGCAGCATCCAAGACTACTTGTCTGCAAGCAGCCAGAAAGGTGACCCAGTTCCTGGAGCATCTGGGCTTCAAGATCAACTGCAAGAAGTCTCGCCTTTCTCCAGCTCAGAAGTTTCAATGGTTAGGAATCCATTGGAACTTACAGTCACACCACCTCTCCATTCCTTTAAAGAAGAGGAGAGAGATAGCGGGATCTGTCAAAAGACTAATCCAACACACGAGGATTTCAAGACGCCAACAGGAAAGAGTATTGGGCTCTCTCCAGTTCGCATCAGTGAGAGATCCGGTGCTATAAGCACAGCCAAAGGATGCGTCAGGAGTTTGGAGAAGATACGCATTAAACGCTCGAAGAGATCAACGAAGATTGACCCCGACCCGATTGCGCACGATATTAAGGCCCTGGTCAACAGCCAAGAGCCTAGCACTGACAATTCTCTATCAACCACCACAACCATCAGTGGTGATACACACGGACGCCTCCCTGGAAGGATGGGGAGGACATTCACAAGAAAGGAAAGTGCAAGGGAATTGGTCACACCAGTTCAAAACTTTTCACATCATGTAGTACTGAGGGAGCAGTACCAAAATAATTTTTTACACACGATTCTTAAAGCATAAAGGGAGGCCTTCATATTCGGACTTTTAGATAATTATTCACATCTAACCCCTCTTGTGCCCTTGTGCTGTTTCTTGCCATATTATCATTAATGGCATCTATATTTCTATAAAGTTCAAGTATTATCTTTTTTTTTATGTACAGGTTGATGGAGATCCATTTCTACACTGCGCTACAAATCAAATAGAGATATATTCTGTAACACATCTCAATACAGTATTGAAGTAACCCCCATATGCTAATACTGTGAAGGGAGGTCATACTCTTGGAAATGAAATGCACTTTTGGACAGGAAAAAACTATGTCAAAAACAATTATGGAGGACATAAATATACCATAGTATCATATGCAACTGAAAAAATATAATATAACTCCTTACCTAATGGGAGATGCATCACATTCACAAACTGTCATGAGACAAAACCTTCATAACTCAAGGACCTGTTTTATTCCCACTAGATCCAAGTCTTTGTCTATGCATTTCTCCTTGATTTTCTGGGGTTACTCTTTTGAAGTTGGATACCTGAAATGTTGCTTTCATTTCAAGTTTTCTTCTTCCTACTAGCTTACCATGTATCTCTTGTCATAGAACAATGCTAGCAGTTCAATTTGCAACCTGAGTTGTGAAAGAGGCTTCATTTTCAATTAAATCAGCAGAACGGAATCAAGTGCAATATTTTCATTTCCAACTGAGGATATCTGTCAGAGTCATCTATATTACAAATGCATTTTTTCAGAAAATAATATTTATGTTAAATGAGTGGGTTTTACTTAACTGTATAGGTCCTTCCTTGCCTCTTTCTGATTATGTGCATGGTACATTGATATATAGGAGGTCTTCAGCTTATAAACATTCAGATACAAACAGAAATCATAACTCGGATATTGTATCAAAAATTCATAATGGAATACAGTAATAAAAACTATTATATCATTTAATATAGTAAGACAACATTTGCAATGTGAAACAGGATTATTTGTTGACTTTTGCATTAGTAACGGCTCCTCCCATAACTTGCCACTCTTCCCCCTCGAAGCGTTAACGCTATGTGGGGTGTAGATAGCTATGTGGCGTATCAAGCATACGTCCCCTGTTATTATACCATATCCTAAAGGGAAACCTTATGGGTACTCGCGCCAGAAGTTAGAATTCTGTGAAACCTTTAGTTTAATTCTCTGGGAATATCTACTGTAGTCATATATACCCTTAGGAAGCTACTGAAGGAACCTTCCATCAGGACGACATGGCTATCTTACCCAAAAATAGATTTTTCGCTTCGCTCAAAATCCGTTTTGTAGGCAAGTAAGTTAGGTGAAACCTACCAGAGGCTAACATTTAACAAACAGCTTCTTGGAACTTGTAACTTTGAAACTTTCCTGTATAAAAACTCCAGAAAGTGAAAAGATGGCTGTATCCTTGAGTGAGGAACATACTTCGCTGCTTAGGAAAAGTATGACCACATCATATTGTATAAGGCATTGTCCGTTGAACTGAGCACAGAAGTATTAAGATCAAGTAAAGCATTAGTTTTTGATAGTTTTGTAATGCCTCTAGGATTCTAACCAAGTCCTTAATTCCCTTTGCATTTCTGTTGTATTTCTTTTCTGATAAATAAACTTTCAATAGTAAGGTGTTTAGAGTAATTTGAAGCTGGTTGTATTTATGTTGCAAGTATGGTATAATTACTCTATCTCAACAGTATTTTGTTAAGCTGAAGTATGCAAACATTTTCAGCTTGTATTTTGTTTGCTTAACACATGCATAATTGAAAGTAGTTATTTACATTCATTGTCCCTTCCTTTACTAAGGGCATATGTATATTGAAGGGTAAGAAAATTGGAAATTTATTTTTAGATTTGAAATTTTACAACTACATGTCAGTTAAATGAGCTTCTGGAGAAGAAGCAATATGAACATCAGGAGAGTATAGAAATAAGAAACTGTTAAGATTCTGTTTTTATGTTGTTTTATTTCGTCTTTGCTTACATCCCTCCTTTGCTCAGACCTTAAGTCTTTCACTCGCTTTGCAGTACTGTACTTGCACGAGCATCACCTTACATTATCTTGCAAAATCCTTTGGCAGCGTTCTTTTGTAAAGTTGTAAATGCGTGTTCTTTACAGAATTGTGATCATAATTATTCATTGTCAAGTTGACAATAGTGGTACAGTACATTATTCAAGTTGATCCAGAAAAAAGGGAAGGAGATAATTACCTTAGAGCTGAAAAAGGAAATTATCTAGAATCATGATAAGGTATGTGTATGGCAGACCTGGCAGAAATGTACAATTGTACAACATCCCCTATAAGCACAATCCTGATGAAGAAAGAAAATATCAAAGTAATTAATGTTGTGAAAGGGATGGTGACATTGACTAAACGATGGCCATGAATTCTAGATAACTTCGAGAACTTGTTTCTCATGTGAATTAAGGAGAAGCAGTTGACAGGACATACAATAACTGAGAACATAATTTGTGAAAAGCAAAGTTTTTGTATGCTGACCTTGTTGAAAAGGAACGATGTACATCAGGAGATAAAGAAAAAGAAACATTCAAAGCAAGACGTAGTTTGAAACTTGAAGAGAATAGGCATCCATAGTGTTGTACAACATTATGAATCTGTGTGGGTCTGATGTGAAAGCAGCAGAGAAATTTATTTTTTAATTTAAAAGGTTTATGAATTCCAAGTCTTATATGCCGCAGTAAGTGTTCAACTGCGACAAGACCAATGGGTTCTGGAAGAAGCCCTGGAGGACCACCTTTACTGCTGAAAGTAGGGTAATTTCCTGTCATAACCCCATAAAAGACTGTCTAACCCTGCTGTTCTGTGTTAATGGCAAAAGGAATTGCAAGATCAAACTTCTCCTGGTGTATCATTCAGAATATCCACAAGGCTACAAGAAGTGCAAGGTGTAGAAAAAGCAGATGAACGTTGGGTGGAGGTCAAATATCAAAACTTGGGTAATATGCATGTTGCGTGTCGAATAGGTCAATGAGGTTTTTTATCCCGAGGTCGAAATGTACCTCACGTACTAGAACCTCCCACCCAAAGCCTTGATGCCTATGAACAATGCTCCTGCCATTCTAGCTATCAAAGGCCATCGGATGGAAGAATTAAAGTTCATCAAAATCAAGTTCCTGCTGCCCAACAACCCAGAATGTATTCCAAGTATTAGAAACAGTCTTGAAAGAACTTTTGTCAGTTCATCCAATCCTTTCATTTTAGAAAATACAGTATACTCTTTAGGTCAGCCATGTGAGAATTGAGAATATTACCCAAGTGCAGTAATCTCTTGCCATATCACAGTTCACTTATCGCTCTCTCGGTGTATCTTGGATCTATATTGCGGGTTTCTTGGCTTAGATAAGTTTTATATTTTTCATATTTTAATTATATCTTTTACCTAGTAATTTTTCTGCCAAATTATAGTAATATTGTATATACTAAAAGAATTAGTTTATTATGTATCTCACGTATGCGGGTTCCTTTTCTGAGACCAGACTAACTTCTTTATCCCTACTTTTGGTTTAATAAGTTAAAAAAGCAAAACAAAAGGATAAAAGTATTGGTAGTGATGCATACGGCTATAAACAATCAAACGAAAAACAGATATTTCGTTACGAGCATCCAATTCGTATGCCAACACCTGTTTAGCTTATGGCTGATATATTTACATTATTCCATTTTTGGTTTATGAAAAGGCTAAGCAAAATACACAAAAAGTACCTCACAGAATTAGAAGGAAAGGCCTTAATTTCCTAAATTTTGTAATCAAGCATTGGCAATAGGGATTAAACACCCATAAACTAAATATACCAGTAAAATTGACAGTAAATAAAATGAGGAAAGTATCTTTTACCAAAATTTACGTATCTTTACATGTTAAGATAAAAATGTTAGTTCAAGAAATAAATGGTATAGTAAGAGGAATAAAGATCTTTTGGTAGTTTGCCTTAATCAGCTGATTTGGTAACCATATCGGTTGTCTCAATCATCTTACAAATGTAAGCAATGGATAAGACATATTTTTTTTTTTACGTAATACAGTATGACACTTTTATGTGAATATTATATACATCATTACTGGATACAGTTAAGTGAAACATCAGTGTTATCCAAAACTTATTTTAAATACAGTGTATATTTGTATCAAGGTAAATGGACATATGATTTTGTTAACGGTCTAGCCTGGCTGAGCAGTACATACATTAATGAGTGTTCTGTTTTTAATTTCTTCATTTACGTACTGTATATGTAAGGATGTGTCTACAGTTAAAGTAAGTTTTAGCTTAAAAGGTGTTTTTAGAGTGTCTACTGGGTTGATGAAAGGTTAAATTTATAAAGAAATTAAGGTATGAACAAATACTAGAAATAATAATAAAAATATACCATAGTTTTTTGTATCTACGAGTACTTTGTGGTTTTCCAGCTGTCACGAGGATTCCTCAAATGGAACACCCATGATGGTGATAATAATCATTTTAATCTAGACCAAAAATACTACTTTGGTGTTATCCCCACTATACCAAGTTTGGACCTGACTATCTGTGTAGTCCTTCTTTCCCTTTTAACATGTACTATACTCTCCTTTTTAACACTATATTACTGGTGGTTTGGTCAAATGTATTTTGTATGAATTAATCTCTAAAACTTCCAAGGACTTGAAACTTGTAGAATATGTTCTGGATTGTGAAGAATCCCATGATACATTGTACAGGAATTCTCACAGTGACTTGGTTAAGGAAATTGTGTATTGAATTATATTTGTTTCTTGTTTTGACTGAAATGTTTAACTAGTCAACTTCAAAATTTATTACCATAATGATAGTGAGTATAACTTTTAAAATATCTATCATTATAAAACTCATCTTTTATTGAAAGTCTAGTTCCTTAATAGCCTTAGTGAAATTGCAATTTTAATATCTGTCGGTGTTTTTTTTTTTATTTAATGAAAGTAATAATCTAACTAGGACATACACTGTACTCTGAAATCTATTCCCTGTGCTGGAATCGTTATTGTTGAATTTATGAATGGTTTTGTGATATGCTATGTAGGTTGATTTCCTTTTAGGAACCCTAAAAACTCTCAAAGATTTCAAGAAACTCTTTAAATATTGATAATTGGCTTTGTTTTTTATTATGTAATTACTTTCATGTAGTTTCTCTGTAAAATTTTGACTTTTTTTAACTTAATTACTATCATTGGAGATATTTTAATTATGTATTTACTTTTGTGTAATTTCTCTGAAAATTTTGACTTCTTTTAACTGTGATGGTTATTATCATTGGAAATAATAATAAAAGGGAAGGAATATCAGTAGAAGGCAAATATTTTGTTGTACACTACTGATATAGAACCAGGTATCAAAATTGAAATGTTCAATTGATTCGAAAAATAAATATCTGTATATTTTCAGCATTGTGTTGCTTTATAGTTGTATGTAATAGTACTTTCAATTGTGAAAACTATTAGAAAAATACTGTTATATTTTTATATTCAAACGATAATTTACACTTTTTAAAGGATTTTGGCATTCCGAATTCATCAAAGTTCTCTTGAATCTTTCTTATTGTCAATTTTAGTATCAACTAATTATTAGGGATGATGGCAAGAAAACTATCCATAAAGAATTTGAAATTCTCCCATTTGCTTTCAAGAGGGATGTGCAATTGGTTAGATTATTTGTACAAAAGAAATTTAATCTTAAGATTAATATATAGTGCTTCGGTAATGTGTGATTTTAAGGTACAAATGTATTTACTCTCCCAATCCATATACCTCAGCCCTTCCTACCCCTGGTCATTTCGTATGATAAACCGTCTTCATAAATTAGGTTTCTTTTTTGAGCTATTTTATTTTTATTTTTTCCATTTTGACTCGCATAACAAGATATGCTTATACAGTCAGTGAGTGTGCAAGTGTGTTAACAGAACAGAACCTGAGTGTACATCACAGTAGTGCTTTCCTGTGCAAGTGATGTTGGTCGTAGTAATTTAGATTATTTATAATGGTAATGACTATGTGCCATGTTTATTTACAGTATTGTATTTTGACTTTCTCTTTCCATTATTAATAACTATAGGTTAAAAAAAAAATCACCTCTGCTACTTTTTGCAGTATTAGAGAATAGCTTGGCCGAATATGGAAGGCATGTATTTTAGCTGAATCATTGGCTTTAACCTACTCAAAATTTCAATCTCAAAAAATTTAGTGGGGTTTGGGATAATAATGCAAAAATGGATTTAATTCATTCTCGATGCTCTTGGGCATTGTTATAAGCAGCGTATTGCTTCATGTGAATATTGTAGATAAGATTATTTCATATAAAGTGATGTATGAGGAGATGTGAGTAAAGTCTTTAAAAAGTTTGTTCTTTTACTGTCCCAAAGTCATTGAGTATAGAAGAGTTACATACATTCAGAACAAAGAAGGTTGTAGCAAATTTGGGTTTTGAGGTCGCATACAACAGAAATATTCTGCTACCTATTGTAGAGTCTATTATCAATCTCTGAAACCCATAATTGTGTTATGGGTGAAGGTCATCAGAAAGCAATAATCTTAATTTATATTTATCCCCAAGAGAGATTAGTTCACCAAACTTTTAACTGGGCTCTACAAGGCACTATAAGAGTTGGAATACCCAGACCTACATGGCTGACGACTATAAAGTGTGAAGTAAATGATGATGAATGGAGAAATATTGATTTAAAAGCTTGAGATAGAGATGAGTGGTGAAACATAACTGAGCCCCTTTGCTTTAATAGGCTTAGGAGAAGATGATGATATTTACCATTCAACTTTTTCATAATTGCTCTACTAAATTAATTAGTCTTTACTTCTCCAGTTCCACCCTGTCTCTTTGGCCAGCCAGAACTGATCTTGATTATGTCCTTGTTGTTCATCTATTATTGAGAGTTCATGTAAATGGCCTACCTCCGTATCTGTGAAGTTCAAACAAGGTTATTGGTCAGGTCAAAAGAAAATTGCAAAGATTTGTTCCTACAAGTGAACCTCATCTCGGCAGACTGATTATCCCTAGCAACTGAGAACTTGAGCCACTTTGCTAACAGTAAGAGAATGCAAAAAATTACATTGCTTAATTTTAATCACCAACTTCCACGACTGGGAAAGTTGATTCAGATGTAAACAACCAGTGCAAAAATACTCTTATATTGATTCCTTCCCTTAATCAGGCTATGTACAAAACTAGGACCTTTGGAGTCTAATAAGTTAAATAGGAATAAATAATACAAAAATCAATAGACATTTAGACTTGTATTAAGTTTTGTCTTTTTTATAAAATTGAAGATTCAGCATCACGAGAGTTAGAATCCTCAGATAAAGATGTCTATGTCCAAAGAAAAAAATCAAGATGACTACATCATCAGATTAATTTCAGGCAAATTGTGTAAAAGATGTTGAGTGGACAACAAAGACTATGATTGCCAACCATAAAATGTCTGACAATTGAAAGATTCTACATGTATGCAAGTCCCAAAACTTGGCACTATATAAAGAATAGATGGCATTTCGCCAAATTATGAAGATGAACATGATACAAATAAGTAAAATATATTTGAATCCCAGTAAAGTAAAAACATTGTTTTATTTCATTCATAATATCTAAATTATTATTATTACCAGCTAAGCTGGAAAAGCAATATGCTATAAGCCCAGGGGCTCCAACAGGGAAAAATAGCCTAGTGAGGAAAGGAAATAAGGCATTAAATTGGAAAAGCAATATGCTATAAGCCCAGGGACTCCAACAGGGAAAAATAGCCTAGTGAGGAAAGGAAATAAGGCATTAAATTGGAAAAGCAATATGCTATAAGCCTGAGGGCTCCAACAGGAAAAAATAGCCCAGTGAGGAAAGGAAATAAGGCAAGAAATGTATTATATGAGAATAGTGAACAATTAGAATAAAATATTTTAGGAACATTAACAACATCAACACTGATCATTCATAATATAAACTATAAAAAGAGACTCATTTCATCCTGTTAAACATTAAAAATATTTGTTGCAAGTTTGAACTTTTGAAGTTCCACCGATTCAACTGCCTGATTAGTTAGATAATTCCACAACTTGGTCACATCTGGAATAAAACTTTAGGAATATTATATAGCATTGAGCCTCATGAAGGAGAAGGTATGATATGACTATTATAATTAAATACATATTGCATCTTTGGAAGCTTGCTTATATTAGTGTTTACCCCTTAAAGCTTAAAAAATTACCTTATCTTGGGTGGGCTGCACCTTGCATTGTCTTTGTCTCGTAGTCAAAACTGGTCCCGATCTTTACCTCACGACTTGGTGGAGAGAAAGGTTTGCATATATGTGACCATCAGGTGAGTATAGAAATAACATTTTATTTTTAAAATTCCAATTATTTCTATGAACCATCCTTCATGCTAATTACTAATTTCTACTCCCGATAGGTGGGTCAGTGAAGGCAAGAGGCAGGCCATTAATAGACCAAAAATAACAAACTTATTTAATACCCTAGACTCTTAATCTACGAGTCTCGTATTATTATTATTATTATTATTATTATTATTATTATTATTATTATTATTATTACTTGCCTCTTCAATGTCTCACAGAAGTATATAATACAGGAGGGGGTTCCCAGCCCACATGTCCTGTCCCTTTTAGACGCCTCTTACGACATGCAGGGATACTTTGGCGCATTTCTGATTGCTTTTATGCCCCCGCAGGCACGGGACATATGGTGGAGTGGAAGCAGATTTACGTCAGAGAGTGAATGAAGGATGCAAAGCGTTAGGGCCAGTGAAAGGAGTGGTAAAGAATAGAGGGTTGGTTGGGCATGAATGTAAAGAGAGTTCTGTATGAGAAAGTAATTGTACCAACTGTGATGTATGGATTGGAGTTGTGGGGAATGAAAGTGACGGAGAGACAGAAATTGAATGTGTTTGAGATGAAGTGTCTAAGGAGTATGGCTGGTGTATCTCGAGTAGATAGGGTTAGGAACGAAGTAGTGAGGGTGAGAACGGGTGTAAAAAATGAGTTAATAGCTAGAGTGGATATGAATGTATTGAGGTGGTTTGGCCATGTTGAGAGAATGGAAAATGGCTGTCTACTAAAGAAGGTGATGACTGCAAGAGTTGATGGGAGAAGTACAAGGGGAAGGCCAAGGTTTGGGTGGATGGATGGAGTGAAGAAAGCTCTGTGTGATAGGAGGATAGACGTGAGAGAGGCAAGAGGGCGTGCTAGATATAGGAAAGAATGGTGAGCGATTGTGACGCAGTTCCAGTAGGCCCTGCTGCTTTCTCCGGTTGCCTTGGATGACAGCGGGGGTAGCAGCAGTAGGGGATTCAGCGTTCTGAAGCTTCATCTGTGGTGGATAACGGGGGAGGGTGGGCTGTGGCACCCTAGCAGTACCAGCCGAACTCGGTTGAGTCCCTTATCAGGCTGGGAGGAACGTAGAGAGGAAAGGTCCGCTTTTTTTCATTTGTTTGATGTCGACCACCCCTCAAAATTGGGGGAAGTGCCTTGGTATATGTATGTATGATTATTACTTGCTAAGCTACAATCCTAGCAGGATACTATAAGCCCATGGGCCCCAACAGGAAAAAATATCCCAGTGAGGAAAAGAAACAAGGGAATTAAAATATTTTGAGAACAGTAACAACATTAAAATAAATACTCCCTATATAAACTAAAAAAAAATTTAACAAAACAAGAGGAAGAGGAATAAGATAGGATAGTGTGCCCGAGTGTACCGTCAAGCAAGAGAACACTACCCCAAGACTGGAAGACCATGGTATAGAAGCTATGGTACTGCCCAAGACTAGAGAACTAAAGAGTCTCTTCTACCCTTACCAAGAGGAAAGTGGCCACTGAACAATTAAAGTTCAGTAACCCCTTTGGTGAAGAAGAATTCTTTGGTAATCTCAGTGTTGTCAGGTGAATGAGGACAGAGGAGAATGTGTAAAGAATAGGCCAGACTATTCAGTGTGCATGAGGGGCAAAGGGAAAATGAACCGTAACCAGAGAGAAAGAACCAATGTAGTACTGTCTGGCCAGTCAAAGGACCCTATAACTCTAGCGGACTCAAAGTTTGTAATAACTTTTTTCACTAGATTGTTTTCTTAAAGACACTTTATTAACATCATTATTTATGTAATTTAATTTACCTAACAATGTGTTTTCGAAAAGAAAACTTTAATCATAGAATAATCAAAATTTATCCAATTGATAAAACAAGCCAACTTATATTTGACCACATCTTCAGCAGTTACTGGATCACTTAAAGACTAGCAACCTTGATAAGCAAACCGTGTATCTTTATGTTAATGCCTAGTGAATACTGACGTGGTACACCACTGATCTCCTGAAAAACTCTTTCCAAAGTTTCTTACAACAACAAAAAAAATGTAACTTCACTTCTAATATCATAAATTCTAACTTTCAAGTCTTTCTTCTAACTTGAATCTAATTCCTTATGAGTCTCCACGGCCAAAATTTAACGAGAGAGGACATTGCACTTTTGGACCAATCGATTTGAAGTCCAAATATCACTTAAGATAAATAGGAATTTTTCCTCTAATGTCTTTGGTCTTGTCAAAATGATACTTAACAGCTTTTACAGGACAAAATAAAAAAAAAACCTATAACTGATGTTAAACTAACTTCATTTTCAAAAAAGAATTTGAAAAACATTGTGGTAAGCCTTTTATCCAAGAATCATTCATGGCCTTGAATGCAGATAAAAGTGATAAAGCCATCATATTTTCTGCATTGGATCCTTCTCTCTGGTTACGGCTTATTTTCCTGTTCCCTACACATACAGTGAATAATATGGCCTATTTTTTACATATTCTCCTATGTAAACCAACGGGTGGATGATGTTTTGTATGAACGAGGACCTGTATCGTACCCGTTCATTTCGTGGCTTACAACCCCGACTTTTCCTCATAGTATAGAGTCATAGAAATTAGTTAGTTTTTCCTCACAGTATAGAAATTAGAAATTAGTTAGCTTGTTGTTGACACCAAGTATGAGAGGTAGATTGAACTTTTTCAAGGGTATGAGATGGTTGACATGGCAAACAAGATGTATAGAAGTAATTTACATTAAGAAAAGACATGGAAAATGACTGGAGAGGTATTAAATAAAATAGGCGAATTTATCATAATTTTAATATTCTTGGCATGGTGCATAGAGTATAATGAAGTTGCATAACTTATTTTATCAACAGTTATCAACCAACATCTTATAGTGTTAAAATTACCTTAATTTACTCGGTCCTAACGTGACAGAATCTAAGTAAACAATGAAAACAGCGCGCAAGTAAACGGATACGGAACGCCTCGTGTGAATGTACAACATTTCGACGGCGGTTAGCCACTGGCCAGCCTTTCGGAAAGAAAACGGCTCGTGTGAATCGGCCTTAAAGTCTCCCACCATCGTTAATTCACACTAGGCTGCGGGGTAATGAAAGCCAGCCAAACCCCAGACATTAAAGACATGTCTGAGGGCTTTGTCCTGCGGTGGACTAGAAAGGTCTGCATTTCTTGATGTATATTTACATACATATGCAGCTTTATATATATATATATATATATATATATACATACATATATATATATATATATATATATATATAATGGTTCTAGAATTAGAGTTACATGACCTGGCACTAGGGTTGGCAAGGGGTAAAATCTTGCAGTTGCCAAATGAAATTGAAATTAGAAGATATTCGAAATTAAAATGGAAGGAAAGATGCGGCCTCTGAAGTCCTCTGAAGTAAAGTAAAGACTAAAAGGCAATTGCAGCTACAAGCCGAAGAAGGGATATTGCATTTAAGACTTGTCATTGGTGAAAAACCCATGTTGGTACTTCAAGTCAGCGACTTTTGAAAAAAAAAAAAAAAGAAAAAAAAAATGGGACACTGCAAAGGCTATTGGAAAGGTCTATAGTGCATACTGTGAGGAACACTGACGAGACACTACGTAGTTGATATCATATATATATATATATATATATATATATATATATCAACTACGTAGTGTCTCGTCAGTGTTCCTCACAGTATGCACTGTAGGCCTTACCAACGGCCTTTGCAGTGTCCCATATATATAATTAAATATATATATATATATATATATATATATATATATAATTATGTCACAGAAGGGTATTCATTAAGAAAAAATCCAGCTATGTACTATAATCTATAACAAAAGCATTGAAATAGAGTAAAGCCTTATAGTTTAGTTATGGTCAGCAACTCTTCTAGGAGAACACTCCAAAATCAAACCATTGTTCTCTAGTCTTTGGTAGTCCCATAGCCTCTATCTATACCATGGTCTTTCACTATCTTAGGCTGGAGTTCTCTTGCTTGAAGGTACACTCGGGCACACTATCAAATTTATCTTCGTCTTATTTTGTTAAAGTGTTTATAATTTATATAGGAAATATTTATTTTAATGTTGTCACTGTTATTAAAATATATAATCTTTCCGTCTCCTTTCCTTACTGAGCATTTTCCCTGTTGAGGCCCCTAGGCTTATAGCATCCTGCTTTCCCAACTGTGGTTGTAGCTTATTATTATTATTATTATTATTATTATTATTATTATAAGCCAAGCTATAACCCTAGTTTGAAAAGCAAGATGCTATACGCCCGCAGGCTCCAACAGGGAAAAATAACCCAGTGAGGAAAGGAAATATTGAAATAAATAAACTAATGAAGTGATAAACGATCAAAATAGGATATTTTAAGAACAGTAACATTAAACTAAATCTTTCATAAATAAACTATAAAAACTTCAAAATAAACAAGAAGAGAAATAAGATAGAACAGCGTGCCCGAGTGTACTCTAAAGCAAACTTTAATCCAAGAATATGAAAACCATGGTACTGAGGCTATGGTACTACCCAAGACTAGAGAATAATGGTTTGATTTTGGAGTGTCCTTCTCCTAGCAGAGCTGCTTACCATAGCTAAAGTCTCTCGATTAGATTCAGTCTGTTGGTTCTATCTTGAGCTTTCAATTCAATACTTCTCTATTCATCATCTTTCTACTTCATGCTTTATAGTCACCAACCATGTAGGTCTGGGTCTTCTTAATCTTTTTGTGCCTTGTGGAGCCCAGTTACAGGTTTGGAGAACTCATTTCTCTTCGGTATTTTGAAGACACTAGCGGATCCAATGGGGGGGGGGCGGTCTCAACCCCCCTTTTTAAAGGAAAAAAGTTTGACTGTTAAACTTGGGGTTTTCAAGAAAAAGGTTTGACTTTTAAACTTCGGATTTAAAAAAAAATTTTTACTTAAAGTTGGGTTTAAAAAAAAGTTTAACTGTTAACCTGGGATTTTCAAGAG
>NC_090735.1:148684700-148734700 GCF_036898095.1 Palaemon carinicauda | reverse complement strand
GTTTTTCGATTTTCTTTTTCTTCTTCTTCTTCTTCTCCTCCTTTTCACTTTCCTTCTCCTGCTTGGCCATTCCATCCTCCTTCTTCTTCTCCTTCTCCTCTCTTCCATTCTCCTTCTCTTTATGATTATGATGATGTACAAGCTCCTTTTCCAGTTTTTCGATTTTCTTTTTCTTCTTCTTCTTCTTCTCTTCCTTTTCACTTTCCTTCTCCTGCTTCGCCATTCCATCCTCCTTCTTCTTCTCCTCCTCTCTTCCATTCTCCTTCTCTTTATGATTATGATGATGTACAAGCTCCTTTTCCAGTTTTTCGATTTTCTTTTTCTTCTTCTTCTTTTTCTCCTCCTTTTCACTGTCCTTCTCCTGCTTCGCCATTCCATCCTCCTTCTTCTTCTCCTCCTCTCTTCCATTCTCCTTCTCTTTATGATTATGCTGATGTACAAGCTCCTTTTCCAGTTTTTCGATTTTCTTTTTCTTCTTCTTCTTCTTCTCCTCCTTTTCACTGTCCTTCTCCTGCTTCGCCATTCCATCCTCCTTCTTCTTCTCCTCCTCTCTTCCATTCTCCTTCTCTTTATGATTATGCTAATGTACAAGCTCCTTTTCCAGTTTTTCGATTTTCTTTTTCTTCTTCTTCTTCTTCTCCTCCTTTTCACTGTCCTTCTCCTGCTTCACCATTCCATCCTCCTTCTTCTTCTCCTCCTCTCTTCCATTCTCCTTCTCTTTATGATTATGATGATGTACAAGCTCCTTTTTCAGTTTTTCGATTTTCTTTTTCTTCTTCTTCTTCTTCTCCTCCTTTTCACTTTCCTTCTCATGCTTCGCCATTCCATCCTCCTCCTTTTTCTTCTTCTCCTCTCTTCCATTCTCCTTTTTCTGAGTATGATGGTGTAGAAGCTCCTTTTCCAGTTTTTCTATTTTCTTTTTATTACCTCTATATTTTTTGACGACCTGGTTTTCAAGTCTACTCATACACTCCTTTAGATGCTTCTTTTCTCTCTTCAATTCTTTTATTTCATTATTTTTTGTCTTCTTCTCCTCCTCCTTTCTCCTTACTTCGACTTGGTTGTTTCTCTCTTCACACCGACAATGGGTGTATTCATAGCAATTAAAATCTCCATCTACTTTCTCCTTTATTTGCTCTTCGCTGTGGAGATTCCATATCATATAACTCATTAAGCGTCGTATGTTTTGCTCGTAATCATTAGGACCTAGAGCGTTCATCGTATTGATAGAAGCGACGTCAAAGATATAACAAATATTTTCCGAGAATTCTCTCGGCCACACACTTAATAAAAATACATTGTAACTTGTAATTGCCATTTTAACGGTATAGAGTAATGCATTCAGTTATCCTTATTTTCATTTAATTCAATTCTGTCATCAGAATTCCACAACAGACTTCATGATCTGAAAAAGGATTCAAAGCACTCTCAGATCCGGATTCGACTCCGAGGTGAAACTCATCCGTAGAAATGCTGAATGAATTCCTGACAAGGCTCTGAAAGATCCTCCGTCTCTCTGCAAAGACAGTAAAAACTTCGCTAGGAATAATAAGAATGCGAAGATGAAGAAGAAGAGGAGAATTCCATAACAGACTTCACGATTCGAAATAGTGTTCAAAACACTCTCGGATCCGGGTTCGACTCCAAGGTGTCACTCATCGTCAGTAGAAATGCTGAATGCATTCCTGACAAGGCTCTGAATGATCCTCCGTCTTTCTGCAAAGACAGTAAAAGCTTCGCTAGGAATCTTCAAAGTGGCTGTGACGGGAAAGAGACCTTTGACGCTGAAGCAGACTGTTTTCTTCCAAGATTTCATTTTTTCATCCTCCGTTCATTTTGACTCGATTTATGATAATTCTTTCCTATTCTAGTCTCTCTCTCTCTCTCTCTCTCTCTCTCTCTCTCTCTCTCTCTCTCTCTCTCTCTCTCTCTCAAATGAACGGAGAATAAACAAATGAAATCTTGGAAGAGAACAGCCTGCTTCAGCGTCAAAGTTCTCTTTCCCGTCAGAGCTTTTACTGTCTTCGCAGAAACGAAGGATGTTTCAGAGCCTTGTCAGGAATGCATTCGGCATTTCTACTGACGTCAATAGGCTGATGGGGAATTCTCAATAGGCCGAACCATTGTGAAACTGTCAAATCATTAAGAAAAGAGATTTAAAAACATTGAACTATCAGCAGACGGAGAGATTTACTGCATTGTCGGGAGGGGTTAAATTTGGCTAGTTTTCTGTTGGCGACTAACTCTAAAGTCAACCAACTTTTCAAATTGGGACCGTAATTATTCAGTTTACGTGTCTATATATATATATATATATATATATATATATATATATATATATATATATATATATATATATATATATATATATATATATATATATATATATATATATATATTTATATATATATATATATATATATATATATATATATATATATATATATATATATATATATATATATATATATATATATATATATATATATATATATATATATATATATATATATATATATATATATATATATTTTTATATATATATATATATATATATATATATATATATATATATATATATATATACACGGTCCCAATTTGAAAAGTTGGTTGACTTTAGAGTTAGTCGCCAACAGAAAACTAGCCAAATTTAACCCCTCCCGACAATGCAGTAAATCTCTCCATCTGCTGATAGTTCAATGTTTTTAAATCTCTTTTCTTAATGATTTGACAGTTTCACAATGGTTCGGCTTATTGAGAATTCCCCATCAGCCTATTGACGTCAGTAGAAATGCCGAATGCATTCCTGACAAGGCTCTGAAACATCCTTCGTTTCTGCGAAGACAGTAAAAGCTCTGACGGGAAAGAGAACTTTGACGCTGAAGCAGGCTGTTCTCTTCCAAGATTTCATTTGTTTATTCTCCGTTCATTTGAGAGAGAGAGAGAGAGAGAGAGAGAGAGAGAGAGAGAGAGAGAGAGAGAGAGAGAGAGAGAGAGACTAGAATAGGAAAGAATTATCATAAATCGAGTCAAAATGAACGGAGGATGAAAAAATGAAATCTTGGAAGAAAACAGTCTGCTTCAGCGTCAAAGGTCTCTTTCCCGTCACAGCCACTTTGAAGATTCCTAGCGAAGCTTTTACTGTCTTTGCAGAAAGACGGAGGATCATTCAGAGCCTTGTCAGGAATGCATTCAGCATTTCTACTGACGATGAGTGACACCTTGGAGTCGAACCCGGATCCGAGAGTGTTTTGAACACTATTTCGAATCGTGAAGTCTGTTATGGAATTCTCCTCTTCTTCTTCATCTTCGCATTCTTATTATTCCTAGCGAAGTTTTTACTGTCTTTGCAGAGAGACGGAGGATCTTTCAGAGCCTTGTCAGGAATTCATTCAGCATTTCTACGGATGAGTTTCACCTCGGAGTCGAATCCGGATCTGAGAGTGCTTTGAATCCTTTTTCAGATCATGAAGTCTATTGTGGAATTCTGATGACAGAATTGAATTAAATGAAAATAAGGATAACTGAATGCATTACTCTATACCGTTAAAATGGCAATTACAAGTTACAATGTATTTTTATTAAGTGTGTGGCCGAGAGAATTCTCGGAAAATATTTGTTATATCTTTGACGTCGCTTCTATCAATACGATGAACGCTCTAGGTCCTAATGATTACGAGCAAAACATACGACGCTTAATGAGTTATATGATATGGAATCTCCACAGCGAAGAGCAAATAAAGGAGAAAGTAGATGGAGATTTTAATTGCTATGAATACACCCATTGTCGGTGTGAAGAGAGAAACAACCAAGTCGAAGTAAGGAGAAAGGAGGAGGAGAAGAAGACAAAAAATAATGAAATAAAAGAATTGAAGAGAGAAAAGAAGCATCTAAAGGAGTGTATGAGTAGACTTGAAAACCAGGTCGTCAAAAAATATAGAGGTAATAAAAAGAAAATAGAAAAACTGGAAAAGGAGCTTCTACACCATCATACTCAGAAAAAGGAGAATGGAAGAGAGGAGAAGAAGAAAAAGGAGGAGGATGGAATGGCGAAGCATGAGAAGGAAAGTGAAAAGGAGGAGAAGAAGAAGAAGAAGAAAAAGAAAATCGAAAAACTGAAAAAGGAGCTTGTACATCATCATAATCATAAAGAGAAGGAGAATGGAAGAGAGGAGGAGAAGAAGAAGGAGGATGGAATGGTGAAGCAGGAGAAGGACAGTGAAAAGGAGGAGAAGAAGAAGAAGAAGAAAAAGAAAATCGAAAAACTGGAAAAGGAGCTTGTACATTAGCATAATCATAAAGAGAAGGAGAATGGAAGAGAGGAGGAGAAGAAGAAGGAGGATGGAATGGCGAAGCAGGAGAAGGACAGTGAAAAGGAGGAGAAGAAGAAGAAGAAGAAAAAGAAAATCGAAAAACTGGAAAAGGAGCTTGTACATCAGCATAATCATAAAGAGAAGGAGAATGGAAGAGAGGAGGAGAAGAAGAAGGAGGATGGAATGGCGAAGCAGGAGAAGGACAGTGAAAAGGAGGAGAAAAAGAAGAAGAAGAAAAAGAAAATCGAAAAACTGGAAAAGGAGCTTGTACATCATCATAATCATAAAGAGAAGGAGAATGGAAGAGAGGAGGAGAAGAAGAAGGAGGATGGAATGGCGAAGCAGGAGAAGGAAAGTGAAAAGGAAGAGAAGAAGAAGAAGAAGAAAAAGAAAATCGAAAAACTGGAAAAGGAGCTTGTACATCATCATAATCATAAAGAGAAGGAGAATGGAAGAGAGGAGAAGGAGAAGAAGAAGGAGGATGGAATGGCCAAGCAGGAGAAGGAAAGTGAAAAGGAGGAGAAGAAGAAGAAGAAGAAAAAGAAAATCGAAAAACTGAAAAAGGAGCTTGTACATCATCATAATCAGAAAGAGAAGGAGAATGGAAGAGAGGAGAAGGAGAAGAAGAAGGATGATGGAATGGCCAAGCAGGAGAAGGACAGTGAAAAGGAGGAGAAGAAGAAAAAGAAAATCGAAAAACTGGAAAAGGAGCTTGTACATCATCATAATCATAAAGAGAAGGAGAATGGAAGAGAGGAGGAGAAGAAGAAGGAGGGTGGAATGGCGAAGCAGGAGAAGGACAGTGAAAAGGAGGAGAAGAAGAAGAAGAAAAAGAAAATCGAAAAACTGGAAAAGGAGCTTGTACATCAGCATAATCATAAAGAGAAGGAGAATGGAAGAGAGGAGGAGAAGAAGAAGGAGGATGGAATGGCGAAGCAGGAGAAGGACAGTGAAAAGGAGGAGAAGAAGAAGAAGAAAAAGAAAATCGAAAAACTGGAAAAGGAGCTTGTACATCAGCATAATCATAAAGAGAAGGAGAATGGAAGAGAGGAGGAGAAGAAGAAGGAGGATGGAATGGCGAAGCAGGAGAAGGACAGTGAAAAGGAGGAGAAGAAGAAGAAGAAGAAAAAGAAAATCGAAAAACTGGAAAAGTAGCTTGTACATCATCATAATCATAAAGAGAAGGAGAATGGAAGAGAGGAGGAGAAGAAGAAGGAGGATGGAATGGCGAAGCAGGAGAAGGACAGTGAAAAGGAGGAGAAGAAGAAGAAAAAATATAATGAAAAAAATCAGAGGCAAGCGGAGGAAAAGAAGATAATTACCCCAAATCGTGAAGAAGAACTAAACAAGAAAATAGAAGAATTGGAGAGAGAAAAGATGCGTTTAAAGGACTGTATAAGGAGATTTAAAAACAAGATTGTAAGAAGAAATATAGAGAATAAAAAGAAAATTGACAGACTTGAAAAGGAGCTTTTACGAAAACAAGAAATCAACGCTAGTTTGATAGGTTTTTATGGAAAGAAGGAAAATAAGATGACCAAGAATAGCAAGGATCAGAAGGAGAAGAAGAATGGAAAGGAGGAAAAACAGAATACCAATAATCAGAGGAATAAGGGGGAGAAGGGGAAGAGAAAAAATAAAGAAAAATTAAACAAGGACAAGGAAGAGAATAAAAAAAGCGAGAGGCTAAAAAAGAATATACAACAATTAATGGAAAACGTAAACAATTCGGAGAGTATTGACAGAACATCAAAAATCTCTCCAAAAAAGGAGATCAGAACAGGGCATCCACTCAATGGAACCTTCATTGAACAAGAAATCGTTGATCATATAAACAATGGCACTCCCCCATGGGATAGAGAAAAATACCCAAATTACCGTAAATGTGACTCGCTTATGGTGGACCATCACAATAACCCAAAAATGCCCATCCAAGTCTTCCGTTTAAAGTTCGATTGTGGCAAGTGCTACTTGGGCCACTTTCTCAATCAAATTCTTAGACCCTTGGTTGGATTTGATTACCTTGAATATTTAATCTGCCCTGTATGTATTAGAATAAGTTTTGATACACAAAGGTGGGAAGAGTTTCTGAAAGATAGGAAGGAAAGGGAGGAGGAGTATCACAAGCAGAATGAAAGGAGTCAGGAGGAAGAGCAGGTGAAGAAGACAACTGACCCTAATCGTCAAAAGGAACAAGAGGAGATAATAGCAAGATTGAATATAGAAATTAAGCGTTTAGGTTTTCGTAGAGAGATTCTTTACGAAAGGATGGCCAAAGGCATTAGAAACACTAACAAAGAGGTCAAAAGGCTTCAAAAGGAGCTCCGACGAGAAGATAAAATCAACGCTCGTTTGGTGGGGCTTTATGGAAAGGATGAGGAGACCTCCTCACATTCATCACTTGATTCTTCCTCCTCACATCCATCACCTGGTTCTTCCTCCTCACAGTCACCACTTTATTCTTCCTCCTCACGTTCATCACTAGATTTTTCCCTCTCAAATTCATCACTTTATTCTTCCTCCTCACATTCATCACTTGGTTTTTCTTCCTCACATTCATCACTTGAATTCCCCCTCTTCTTAAATCCACCAGAATCCTCCCCTTTCTTAAAGGCACTCTTCTCAAAAACAACACCAGAATCCTCCCCTTTCTTAAAGTCACTCTTCTCACAAACACCACCAGAATCCTCCCCTTTCTTAAAGCCACTCTTCTCACAAACACCACCAGAACCCTCCCCTTTCTTAAATATACCCTTCTCACAACCACCACTAGAGATTCAAGATATGCTTCGGAGGAATTATGAAGAATGGGATGAAAAGGACGACAACCCGGGATCCTGCAAAATTGTCGTGCTAGAGAGGTATCTTGACAGGGAATCACTGTACCCGTTTCGCCATATGTGCCGTCTGTTGCATATAATGCATACCACCGTGAAATTCCAATGGGAGTCCAAGGAGCGATACTTTGAAGGGTTATCAGAAAAAGACAATGAAGATAATAAATGGTTGATGCCCTCTTACAGAAAACCATCTCCTGAATTTGAGTTCTTTGAAAAGGATGAATACCAGCTAGAAAAACTGACACCACGGCAGGTCTATGAGGCAATGACTGAACTCTATAAACCGTGGAATTTGAAAAGGTACCATCTTATGACAAACAATTGTCAATCCATGCTTAGAGAGCTTCTAGGAGTTGAAATACATGAGACAAACAGGCTTATAAGATGGCAGCATGTGTAAGGAGATTGTACTGAAAAGTCAGCATGAGGTTGCAAAAGAATCTTCAATTTGAGAGAGGATGCCCATACTAGATTGGCACGGGGAATACAGATAAAGTTAGCAGAAAGAGAAGGAGAATGGAAGGGAGCAAAATAAGAAAAAAACGAATACCAAGAATCTGGAAGAGAAGGTGAATGGAAATGAGAAGCAGGAGAAGGAGAAAGAAAAAGATGAGGAAAAGAAGAAACAACATACTAACAAGAATCAGAAGAAAGAGGAGGATAAGAAGATGGGTAGATGGAAAACGCTGGCCAGAAACATCGACCCCACACAAAAGTGGGAAAAGATGCAGACAAAGTAGGAGCAAAAGAAACATAAAATTACTTTATATATCGAAATTGATATGAAACCCAAGACAGTAAATACTTTTGAGGATCAAAATGAGATTAATTTGTGCGGTGGATCGAGATGATTCGCAAAGTTCATAGTCTCTATTACACAATATGAAAGAAAAGACCAAGAAAAAAATAAACAGACATCTTAATGTTGTCTAAGCAACCTGACAATTAAGAGGATGGCAAGTGCATTCCTGCCTTCTGGGTCAAAAGAAATAATCTTCAATATAGACTCAGCAGAGGGAAGAAGTCCCACTTGTTGTAGTATGCAATGTTCCTTGATAAAGATTCACCTGTACTGTTTCTTTATCATGTGGATGGATGCAGAAAAAACAAGTGTGATATCTTTTAGTATGCTGTGTCCCCTGACGGAGATTCCACAGTACTGGAATAGTGGATCAGGAGTTTTTGTGATTATGGTAACAAAGGACCTTAAGGATCAAGGATTTTTAGGAGATAAACTGTCAAAGGCAAGTGCATTCCAGCCTTCCGGGTCAAAAGATATAATCTACAATATGAACTCGGCAGAGGGAAGAAGTCCCACTTGTTCTAGTATGCAATGTTCCTTGATGAAGATTCACCTGTACTGTTTCTTTATCATGTGGATGGATGCAGAAAAAAACAAGTGTGATGTCTTTTAGTATGCTGTGTCCCCTGAAGGAGATTCCACGGTACTGCAATAGTGGATCAGGAGTTTTTGTGATTATGGTAACAAAGGACCTTAAGGATCAAGGACATTTAAGATATAAACTGTTAATGGCAAGTGCATTCCTGCCTTCCGGGTCAAAAGAAATAATCTACAGTATGGACTCAGCAGAGGGAAGAAGTCTCCCTTGTTCTAGTATGCACTGTTCCTTGATAAAGATTCACCTGTACGGTTTCTTTATCATGTGGATGGATGCAGAAAAAACAAGTGTGATATCTTTTAGTATGCTGTGTCCCCTGACGGAGATTACATAGTACTGGAATAGTGGATCAGGAGTTTTTGCGATTATGGTAACAAAGGACCTTAAGGGTCAAGGATTTTTAGGAGATAAACTGTCAATGGCAAGTGCATTCCAGCCTTCTGGGTCAAAAGAAATAATCTACAATATGGACTCAGCAGAGGGAAGAGGTTTCCCTTGTTCTATTATGCACTGTTCCTTGATAAAGATTCACCTGTACTGTTTCTTTATCATGTGGATGGATGCAGAAAAAACAAGTGTGATGTCTTTTAGTATGCTGTGTCCCCTGAAGGAGATTCCACGGGACTGGAATAGTGGATCAGGAGTTTTTGTGATTATGGAAACAAAGGATCTTAAGGATCAAGGACATTTAAGATATAAACTGTCAATGGCAAGTGCATTCCTGCCTTCCAGGTCAAAAGAAATAATCTTCAATATAGACTCAGCACAGGGAAGAAGTCCCACTTCTTCTAGTATGCAATGTTCCTTGATAAAGATTCACCTGTACTGTTTCTTTATCATGTGGATGGATGCAGAAAATAACAAGTGTGATGTCTTTTAGTATGCTGTGTCCCCTGAAGGAGATTCCACGGTACTGGAATTGTGGATCAGGAGTTTTTGTGATCATGGTAATAAAGGACCTTAAGGATCAAGGGCATATAAGATATAAACTGTTAATGGCAAGTGTATTCCAGCCTTCCAGGTCAAAAGAAATAATCTACAATATGGACTCAGCAGAGGGAAGAAGTCTCCCTTGTTCTAGTATGCACTGTTCCTTGATAAAGATTCACCTGTACTGTTTCTTTATCATGTGGATGGATGCAGAAAAAAACAAGTGTGATGTCTTTTAGTATGCTGTGTCCCCTGACGGAGATTCCACAGTACTGGAACAGTGGATCAGGAGTTTTTGCGATTATGGTAACAAGGGACCTTAAGGATCAAGGATTTTTAGGAGATAAACTGTCAATGGCAAGTGCATTCCAGCCTTCCAGGTCAAAAGAAATAATCTACAATATGGACTCAGCAGAGGGAAGAAGTCTCCCTTGTTCTAGTATGCACTGTTCCTTGATAAAGATTCACCTGTACTGTTTCTTTATCATATGGATGGATGCAGAAAAAACAAGTGTGATATCTTTTAGTATGCTGTGTCCCCTGACGGATATTCCACAGTACTGGAATAGTGGATCAGGAGTTTTTGCGATTATGGTAACAAAGGACCTTAAGGATCAAGGATTTTTTGGAGATAAACTGTCAATGGCAAGTGCATTCCAGCCTTCCAGATCAAAAGAAATAATCTACAATATGGACTCAGCAGAGGGAAGAAGTCTCCCTTGTTCTAGTATGCAGTGTTCCTTGATAAAGATTCACCTGTACTGTTTCTTTATCATGTGGATGGATGCAGAAAAAACAAGTGTGATGTCTTTTAGTATGCTGTGTCCCCTGAAGGAGATTCCACAGTACTTGAATAGTGGATCAGGAGTTTTTGTGATTATGGTAACAAAGGACCTTAAGGATCAAGGATTTTTAGGAGATAAACTGTCAATGGCAAGTGCATTCCAGCCTTCCAGGTCAAAAGAAATAATCTACAATATGGACTCAGCAGAGGGAAGAAGTCTCCCTTGTTCTAGTATGCACTGTTCCTTGATAAAGATTCACCTGTACTGTTTCTTTATCATGTGGATGGATGCAAAAAAAACAAGTGTGAAGTCTTTTAGTATGCTGTGTCCCCTGACGGAGATTCCACAGTACTGGAATAGTGGATCAGGAGTTTTTGTGATTATGGTAACAAAGGACCTTAAGGATCAAGGACATTTAATATATAAACTGTTAATGGCAAGTGCATTCCAGCCTTCCGGGTCAAAAGAAATAATCTACAATATGGACTCAGCAGAGGGAAGAAGTCTCCCTTGTTCTAGTATGCACTGTTCCTTGATAAAGATTCACCTGTACTGTTTCTTTATCATGTGGATGGATGCAGAAAAAACAAGTGTGATGTCTTTTAGTATGCTGTGTCCCCTGACGGAGATTCCACAGTACTGGAATTGTGGATCAGGAGTTTTTGTGATTATGGTAACAAAGGACCTTAAGGATCAAGGACATTTAAGATATAAACTGTTAATGGCAAGTGCATTCCTGCCTTCCTGGTCAAAAGAAATAATCTACAATATGGACTCAGCAGAGGGAAGAAGTCTCCCTTGTTCTAGTATGCACTGTTCCTTGATAAAGATTCACCTGTACTGTTTCTTTATCATGTGGATGGATGCAGAAAAAACAAGTGTGATGTCTTTTAGTATGCTGTGTCCCCTGAAGGAGATTCCACGGTACTGGAATAGTGGATCAGGAGTTTTTGTGATTATGGTAACAAAGGACCTTAAGGATCAAGGACATTTAAGATATAAACTGTCAATGGCAAGTGCATTCCAGCCTTCCAGGTCAAAAGAAATAATCTTTAATATAGACTCAGCAGAGGGAAGAAGTCCCACTTGTTCTAGTATGCAATGTTCCTTGATAAAGATTCACCTGTACTGTTTCTTTATCATATGGAAGGATGCAGAAAAAAACAAGTGTGATGTCTTTTAGTATGCTGTGTCCCCTGAAGGAGATTCCACGGTACTGGAATAGTGGATCGGGAGTTTTTGTGATTATGGTAACAAAGGACCTTAAGGATCAAGGACATTCAAGATATAAACTGTTAATGGCAAGTGCATTCCAGCCTTCCAGGTCAAAAGAAATAATCTACAATATGGACTCAGCAGAGGGAAGAAGTGTCTCGTGTTCTAGTATGCACTGTTCTTGATAAAGATTCACCTGTACTGTTTCTTTATCATGTGGATGGATGCAGAAAAAAACAAGTGTGATGTCTTTTAGTATGCTGTGTCCCCTGAAGGAGATTCCACGGTACTGGAATAGTGGATCAGGAGTTTTTGTGATTTTGGTTACAAAGGACCTTAAGGATCAAGGACATTCAAGATATAAATTGTTAATGACAAGTGCATTCCTGCCTTCCGGGTCAAAAGAAATAATCTACAATATGGACTCAGCAGAGGGAAGAAGTCCCACTTGTTCTAGTATGCAATGTTCCTTGATAAAGATTCACCTGTACTGTTTCTTTATCATGTGGATGGATGCAGAAAAAAAAACAAGTGTGATGTCTTTTAGTATGCTGTGTCCCCTGACGAAGATTCCACAGTACTGGAATAGTGGATCAGGAGTTTTAGCGATTATGGTAACAAAGGACCTTAAGGATCAAGGAATTTTAGGAGATAAACTGTCAATGGCAAGTGCATTCCAGCCTTCCAGGTCAAAAGAAGTAATCTACAATATGGACTCAGCAGAGGGAAGAAGTCTCCTTTGTTCTAGTATGCACTGTTCTTGATAAAGATTCACCTGTACTGTTTCTTTATCATGTGGATGGATGCAGAAAAAAACAAGTATGATGTCTTTTAGTATGCTGTGTCCCCTGACGGAGACTCCAGAGTACTGGAATAGTGGATCAGGAGTTTTTGTGATTATGGTAACAAAGGACCTTAAGGATCAAGGACATTTAAGATATAAACTGTTAATGGCAAGTGCATTCCAGCCTTCCAGGTCAAAAGAAATAATCTACAATATGGACTCAGCAGAGGGAAGAAGTCTCCCTTGTTCTAGTATGCACTGTTCCTTGATAAAGATTCACCTGTACTGTTTCTTTATCATGTGGATGGATGCATAAAAAGCAAGTGTGATGTCTTTTAGTATGCTGTGTCCCCTGAAGGAGATTCCACGGTACTGGAATAGTGGATCAGGAGTTTTTGTGATTATGGTAACAAAGGACCTTAAGGATCAAGGACATTTAAGATATAAACTGTTAATGGCAAGTGCATTCCAGCCTTCCGGGTCAAAAGAAATAATCTACAATATGGACTCAGCAGAGGGAAGAAGTCCCACTTGTTCTAGTATGCACTGTTCCTTGATAAAGATTCACTTGTACTGTTTCTTTATCATGTGGATGGATGCAGAAAAAGCAAGCGTGGTGTCTTTTAGTATGCTATGTCCCCTGAAGGAGATTCCACGGTAATGGAATAGTGGATCAGAAGTGTTTGTGATTATGGTAACAAAGGACCTTAAGGATCAAGGACATTTAAGATATAAACTGTTAATGGCAAGTGCATTCCTGCCTTCCTGGTCAAAAGAAATAATCTACAATATGGACTCAGCAGAGGGAAGAAGTCTCCCTTGTTCTAGTATGCACTGTTCCTTGATGAAGATTCACCTGTACTGTTTCTTTATCATGTGGATGGATGCAGAAAAAACAAGTGTGATGTCTTTTAGTATGCTGTGTCCCCTGAAGGAGATTCCACGGTACTGGAATAGTGGATCAGGAGTTTTTGTGATTATGGTAACAAAGGACCTTAAGGATCAAGGACATTTAAGATATAAACTGTCAATGGCAAGTGCATTCCAGCCTTCCAGGTCAAAAGAAATAATCTTTAATATAGACTCAGCAGAGGGAAGAAGTCCCACTTGTTCTAGTATGCAATGTTCCTTGATAAAGATTCACCTGTACTGTTTCTTTATCATGTGGATGGATGCAGAAAAAAACAAGTGTGATGTCTTTTAGTATGCTGTGTCCCCTGAAGGAGATTCCACGGTACTGGAATAGTGGATCAGGAGTTTTTGTGATTTTGGTTACAAAGGACCTTAAGGATCAAGGACATTCAAGATATAAACTGTTAATGGCAAGTGCATTCCTGCCTTCCGGGTCAAAAGAAATAATCTACAATATGGACTCAGCAGATGGAAGAAGTCTCCCTTGTTTTAGTATGCAATGTTCCTTGATAAAGATTCACCTGTACTGTTTCTTTATCATGTGGATGGATGCAGAAAAAAAACAAGTGTGATGTCTTTTAGTATGCTGTGTCCCCTGACGAAGATTCCACAGTACTGGAATAGTGGATCAGGAGTTTTAGCAATTATGGTAACAAAGGACCTTAAGGATCAAGGATTTTTAGGAGATAAACTGTCGATGGCAAGTGCATTCCAGCCTTCCAGGTCAAAAGAAATAATCTACAATATGGACTCAGCAGAGGGAAGAAGTCTCCCTTGTTCTAGTATGCACTGTTCCTTGATAAAGATTCACCTGTACTGTTTCTTTATCATGTGGATGGATGCAGAAAAAAACAAGTGTGATGTCTTTTAGTATGCTGTGTCCCCTGACGGAGACTCCAGAGTACTGGAATAGTGGATCAGGAGTTTTTGTGATTATGGTAACAAAGGACCTTAAGGATCAGTGACATTTAAGATATAAACTGTCAATGGCAAGTTCATTCCAGCCTTCCAGGTCGAAAGAAATAATCTTCAATATAGACTCAGCAGAGTGAAGAAGTCCCACTTGTTCTAGTATGCAATGTTCCTAGATAAATATTCATCTGTACTGTTTCTTTATCATGTGGATGGATGCAGAAAAAAACAAGTGTGATGTCTTTTAGTATGCTGTGTCCCCTGACGGAGATTCCACAGTACTGGAATAGTGGATCAGGAGTTTTTGTGATTATGGTAACAAAGGACCTTAAGGATCAAGGACATTTAAGATATAAACTGTTAATGGCAAGTGCATTCCTGCCTTCCTAGTCAAAAGAAATAATCTACAATATGGACTCAGCAGAGGGAAGAAGTCCCACTTGTTCTAGTATGCACTGTTCCTTGATAAAGATTCACCTGTACTGTTTCTTTATCATGTGGATGGATGCGGAAAAAGCAAATGTGATGTCTTTTAGTATGCTGTGTCCCCTGAAGGAGATTCCACAGTACTGGAATAGTGGATCAGGAGTTTTTGTGATTATGGTAACAAAGGACCTTAAGGATCAAGGACATTTAAGATATAAACTGTTAATGGCAAGTGCATTCCTGCCTTCCTAGTCAAAAGAAATAATCTACAATATGGACTCAGCAGAGGGAAGAAGTCGCCCTTGTTCTAGTATGCACTGTTCCTTGATAAAGATTCACCTGTACTGTTTCTTTATCATGTGGATGGATGCAGAAAAAGCAAGTGTGATGTCTTTTAGTATGCTGTGTCCCCTGAAGGAGATTCCACGGTACTTGAATAGTGGATCAGGAGTTTTTGTGATTATGGTAACAAAGGACCTTAAGGATCAAGGACATTTAAGATATAAACTGTTAATGGCAAGTGCATTCCAGCCTTCCAGGTCAAAAGAAATAATCTACGATATGGACTCAGCAGAGGGAAGAAGTCTCCCTTGTTCTAGTATGCACTGTTCCTTGATAAAGATTCACCTGTACTGTTTCTTTATCATGTGGATGGATGCAGAAAAAACAAGTGTGATATCTTTTAGTATGCTGTGTCCCCTGAAGGAGATTCCACGGTACTGGAATAGTGGATCAGGAGTTTTTGTGATTATGGTAACAAAGGACCTTAAGGATCAAGGACATTTAAGATATAAACGGTCAATGGCAAGTGCATTCCAGCCTTCCAGGTCAAAAGAAATAATCTTTAATATAGACTCAGCAGAGGGAAGAAGTCCCACTTGTTCTAGTATGCAATGCTCCTTGATAAAGATTCACCTGTACTGTTTCTTTATCATATGGAAGGATGCAGAAAAAAACAAGTGTGATGTCTTTTAGTATGCTGTGTCCCCTGAAGGAGATTCCACGGTACTGGAATAGTGGATCAGGAGTTTTTGTGATTATGGTAACAAAGGACCTTAAGGATCAAGGACATTTAAGATATAAACTGTTAATGGCAAGTGCATTCCAGCCTTCCAGGTCAAAAGAAATAATCTACAATGTGGACTCAGCAGAGGGAAGAAGTCTCCCTTGTTCTAGTATGCACTGTTCCTTGATAAAGATTCACCTGTACTGTTTCTTTATCCTTTGGATGGATGCAGAAAAAACAAGTGTGATATCTTTTAGTATGCTGTGTCCCCTGAAGGAGATTCCACGGTACTGGAATAGTGGATCAGGAGTTTTTGTGATTATGGTAACAAAGGACCTTATGGATCAAGGACATTTAAGATATAAACTGTCAATGGCAAGTGCATTCCAGCCTTCCAGGTCAAAAGAAATAATCTACAATATGGACTCAGCAGAGGGAAGAAGTCTCCCTTGTTCTAGTATGCACTGTTCCTTGATAAAGATTCACCTGTACTGTTTCTTTATCATGTGGATGGATGCAGAAAAAAACAAGTGTGATGTCTTTTAGTATGCTGTGTCCCCTGACGGAGACTCCAGAGTATTGGAATAGTGGATCAGGAGTTTTTGTGATTATGGTAACAAAGGACCTTAAGGATCAAGGACATTTAAGATATAAACTGTTAATGGCAAGTGCATTCCAGCCTTCCAGGTCAAAAGAAATAATCTACAATATGGACTCAGCAGAGGGAAGAAGTCTCCCTTGTTCTAGTATGCACTGTTCCTTGATACAGATTCACCTGTACTGTTTCTTTATCATGTGGATGGATGCAGAAAAAGCAAGTGTGATGTCTTTTAGTATGCTGTGTCCCCTGAAGGAGATTCCACGGTACTGGAATAGTGGATCAGGAGTTTTTGTGATTATGGTAACAAAGGACCTTAAGGATCAAGGACATTTAAGATATAAACTGTTAATGGCAAGTGCATTCCTGCCTTCCGGGTCAAAAGAAATAATCTACAATATGGACTCAGCAGAGGGAAGAAGTCCCACTTGTTCTAGTATGCACTGTTCCTTGATAAAGATTCACCTGTACTGTTTCTTTATCATGTGGATGGATGCAGAAAAAGCAAGTGTGGTGTCTTTTAGTATGCTGTGTCCCCTGAAGGAGATTCCACGGTACTGGAATAGTGGATCGGGAGTTTTTGTGATTATGGTAACAAAGGACCTTGAGGATCAAGGACATTTAAGATATAAACTGTTAATGGCAAGTGCATTCCAGCCTTCCGGGTCAAAAGATATAATCTACAATATGAACTCAGCAGAGGGAAGAAGTCTCACTTGTTCTAGTATGCAATTTTCCTTGATAAAGATTCACCTATACTGTTTCTTTATCACGTGGATGGATGCAGAAAAAAACAAGTGTGAAGTCTTTTAGTATGCTGTGTCCCCTGAAGGAGATTCCACGGTACTGGAATAGTGGATCAGGAGTTTTTGTGATTATGGTAACAAAGGACCTTAAGGATCAAGGACATTTAAGATATAAACTGTTAATGGCAAGTGCATTCTAGCCTTCCAGGTCAAAAGAAATAATCTACAATATAGACTCAGCAGAGGGAAGAAGTCTCCCTTGTTCTAGTATGCACTGTTCCTTGATAAAGATTCACCTGTACTGTTTCTTTATCATGTAGATGGATGCAGAAAAAACAAGTGTGATGTCTTTTTGTATGCTGTGTCCCCTGAAGGAGATTCCACGGTACTGGAATAGTGGATCAGGAGTTTTTGTGATTATGGTAACAAAGGACCTTAAGGATCAAGGACATTTAAGATATAAACTGTTAATGGCAAGTGCATTCCTGCCTTCCGGGTCAAAAGAAATAATCTACAATATGGACTCAGCAGAGGGAAGAAGTCTCCCTTGTTCTAGTATGCACTGTTCCTTGATAAAGATTCACCTGTACTGTTTCTTTATCATGTGGATGGATGCAGAAAAAAACAAGTGTGATGTCTTTTAGTATGCTGTGTCCCCTGACGGAGACTCCAGAGTATTGGAATAGTGGATCAGGAGTTTTTGTGATTATGGTAACAAAGGACCTTAAGGATCAAGGACATTTAAGATATAAACTGTTAATGGCAAGTGCATTCCAGCCTTCCAGGTCAAAAGAAATAATCTACAATATGGACTCAGCAGAAGGAAGAAGTCTCCCTTGTTCTAGTATGCACTGTTCCTTGATAAAGATTCACCTGTACTGTTTCTTTATCATGTGGATGGATGCAGAAAAAGCAAGTGTGATGTCTTTTAGTATGCTGTGTCCCCTGAAGGAGATTCCACGGTACTGGAATAGTGGATCAGGAGTTTTTGTGATTATGGTAACAAAGGACCTTAAGGATCAAGGACATTTAAGATATAAACTGTTAATGGCAAGTGCATTCCTGCCTTCCGGGTCAAAAGAAATAATCTACAATATGGACTCAGCAGAGGGAAGAAGTCCCACTTGTTCTAGTATGCACTGTTCCTTGATAAAGATTCACCTGTACTGTTTCTTTATCATGTGGATGGATGCAGAAAAAGCAAGTGTGGTGTCTTTTAGTATGCTGTGTCCCCTGAAGGAGATTCCACGGTACTGGAATAGTGGATCGGGAGTTTTTGTGATTATGGTAACAAAGGACCTTGAGGATCAAGGACATTTAAGATATAAACTGTTAATGGCAAGTGCATTCCAGCCTTCCAGGTCAAAAGAAATAATCTACAATATGGACTCAGCAGAGGGAAGAAGTCTCCCTTGTTCTAGTATGCACTGTTCCTTGATAAAGATTCACCTGTACTGTTTCTTTATCATGTGGATGGATGCAGAAAAAACAAGTGTGATGTCTTTTTGTATGCTGTGTCCCCTAAAGGAGATTCCACGGTACTGGAATAGTGGATCAGGAGTTTTTGTGATTATGGTAACAAAGGACCTCAAGGATCAAGGACATTTAAGATATAAATTGTTAATGGCAAGTGCATTCCTGCCTTCCGGGTCAAAAGAAATAATCTACAATATGGACTCAGCAGAGGGAAGAAGTCTCCCTTGTTCTAGTATGCACTGTTCCTAGATAAAGATTCACCTGTACTGTTTCTTTATCATGTAGATGGATGCAGAAAAAACAAGTGTGATATCTTTTAGTATGCTGTGTCCCCTGACGGAGATTCCACAGTACTAGAATAGTGGATCAGGAGTTTTTGTGATTATGGTAACAAAGGACCTTAAGGATCAAGGATTTTTAGGAGATAAACTGTCAATGGCAAGTGCATTCCAGCCTTCCAGGTCAAAAGAAATAATCTACAATATGGACTCAGCAGAGGGAAGAAGTCTCCCTTGTTCTAGTATGCACTGTTCCTTGATTAAGATTCACCTGTACTGTTTCTTTATCATGTGGATGGATGCAGAAAAAAACAAGTGTGATGTCTTTTAGTATGCTGTGTCCCCTGAAGGAGATTCCACGGTACTGGAAGAGTGGATCAGGAGTTTTTGTGATTATGGTAACAAAGGACCTTAAGGATCAAGGATTTTTAGGAGATAAACTGTCAATGGCAAGTGCATTCCAGCCTTCCGGGTCAAAAGAAATAATCTACAATATGGACTCAGCAGAGGGAAGAAGTCTCCCTTGTTCTAGTATGCACTGTTCCTTGATAAAGATTCACCTGTACTGTTTCTTTATCATGTGGATGGATGCAGAAAAAACAAGTGTGAAGTCTTTTAGTATGCTGTGTCCCCTGACGGAGATTCCACAGTCCTGGAATAGTGGATCAGGAGTTTTTGTGATTATGGTAACAAAGGACCTTAAGGATCAAGGACATTTAAGATATAAACTGTTAATGGCAAGAGCATTCCAGCCTTCCGGGTCAAAAGAAATAATCTACAATATGGACTCAGCAGAGGGAAGAAGTCTCCCTTGTTCTATTATGCACTGTTCCTTGATAAAGAGTCACCTGTACGGTTTCTTTATCATGTGGATGGATGCAGAAAAAACAAGTGTGATATCTTTTAGTATGCTGTGTCCCCTGACGGAGATTCCATAGTACTGGGATAGTGGATCAGGAGTTTTTGCAATTATGGTAACAAAGGACCTTAAGGATCAAGGATTTTTAGGAGATAAACTGTCAATGGCAAGTGCATTCCAGCCTTCCGGGTCAAAAGAAATAATCTACAATATGGACTCAGCAGAGGGAAGAAGTCTCCCTTGTTCTATTATGCACTATTCCTTGATAAAGATTCACCTGTACTGTTTCTTTATCATTTGGATAGATGCAGAAAAAACAAGTGTGATGTCTTTTAGTATGCTGTGTCCCCTGAAGGAGATTCCACAGTACTGGAATAGTGGATCAGGAGTTTTTGTGATTATGGTAACAAAGGACCTTAAGGATCAAGGATTTTTAGGAGATAAACTGTCAATGGCAAGTGCATTCCAGCCTTCCGGGTCATAAGAAATAATCTACAATATGGACTCAGCAGAGGGAAGAAGTCTCCCTTGTTCTAGTATGCACTGTTCCTTGATCAAGATTCACCTGTACTGTTTCATTATCATGTGGATGGATGCAGAAAAAACAAGTGTGAAGTCTTTTAGTATGCTGTGTCCCCTGACAGAGATTCCACAGTCCTGGAATAGTGGATCAGGATTTTTTGTGATTATGGTAACAAAGGACCTTAAGGATCAAGGATATTTAAGATATAAACTGTTAATGGCAAGAGCATTCCAGCCTTCCGGGTCAAAAGAAATAATCTACAATATGGACTCAGCAGAGGGAAGAAGTCTCCCTTGTTCTAGTATGCACTGTTCCTTGATAAAGATTCACCTGTACTGTTTCTTTATCATGTGGATGGATGCAGAAAAAACAAGTGTGATGTCTTTTAGTATGCTGTGTCCCCTGACGGAGATTCCACAGTACTGGAATAGTGGATCAGGAGTTTTTGTGATTATGGTAACAAAGGACCTTAAGGATCAAGGACATTTAAGATATAAACTGTTAATGGCAAGTGCATTCCTGCCTTCCTGGTCAAAAGAAATAATCTACAATATGGACTCAGCAGAGGGAAGAAGTCTCCCTTGTTCTAGTATGCACTGTTCCTTGATAAAGATTCACCTGTACTGTTTCTTTATCATGTGGATGGATGCAGAAAAAGCAAGTGTGATGTCTTTTAGTATGCTGTGTCCCCTGAAGGAGATTCCACGGTACTGGAATAGTGGATCAGGAGTTTTTGTGATTATGGTAACAAAGGAACTTAAGGATCAAGGACATTTAAGATATAAACTGTTAATGGCAAGTGCATTCCAGCCTTCCAGGTCAAAAGAAATAATCTACAATATGGACTCAGCAGAGGGAAGAAGTCTCCCTTGTTCTAGTATGCACTGTTCCTTGATAAAGATTCACCTGTACTGTTTCTTTATCATGTGGATGGATGCAGAAAAAAACAAGTGTGATGTCTTTTAGTATGCTGTGTCCCCTGGCGGAGACTCCAGAGTATTGGAATAGTGGATCAGGAGTTTTTGTGATTATGGTAACAAAGGACCTTAAGGATCAAGGACATTTAAGATATAAACTGTTAATGGCAAGTGCATTCCAGCCTTCCAGGTCAAAAGAAATAATCTACAATATGGACTCAGCAGAAGGAAAGAGTCTCCCTTGTTCTAGTATGCACTGTTCCTTGATAAAGATTCACCTGTACTGTTTCTTTATCATGTGGATGGATGCAGAAAAAGCAAGTGTGATGTCTTTTAGTATGCTGTGTCCCCTGAAGGAGATTCCACGGTACTGGAATAGTGGATCAGGAGTTTTTGTGATTATGGTAACAAAGGACCTTAAGGATCAAGGACATTTAAGATATAAACTGTTAATGGCAAGTGCATTCCTGCCTTCCGGGTCAAAAGAAATAATCTACAATATGGACTCAGCAGAGGGAAGAAGTCCCACTTGTTCTAGTATGCACTGTTCCTTGATAAAGATTCACCTGTACTGTTTCTTTATCATGTGGATGGATGCAGAAAAAGCAAGTGTGGTGTCTTTTAGTATGCTGTGTCCCCTGAAGGAGATTCCACGGTACTGGAATAGTGGATCGGGAGTTTTTGTGATTATGGTAACAAAGGAATTGAGGATCAAGGACATTTAAGATATAAACTGTTAATGGCAAGTGCATTCCAGCCTTCCAGGTCAAAAGAAATAATCTACAATATGGACTCAGCAGAGGGAAGAAGTCTCCCTTGTTCTAGTATGCACTGTTCCTTGATAAAGATTCACCTGTACTGTTTCTTTATCATGTGGATGGATGCAGAAAAAACAAGTGTGATGTCTTTTTGTATGCTGTGTCCCCTAAAGGAGATTCCACGGTACTGGAATAGTGGATCAGGAGTTTTTGTGATTATGGTAACAAAGGACCTTAAGGATCAAGGACATTTAAGATATAAATTGTTAATGGCAAGTGCATTCCTTCCTTCCGGGTCAAAAAAAATAATCTACAATATGGACTCAGCAGAGGGAAGAAGTCTCCCTTGTTCTAGTATGCACTGTTCCTAGATAAAGATTCACCTGTACTGTTTCTTTATCATGTAGATGGATGCAGAAAAAACAAGTGTGATATCTTTTAGTATGCTGTGTCCCCTGACGGAGATTCCACAGTACTAGAATAGTGGATCAGGAGTTTTTGTTATTATGGTAACAAAGGACCTTAAGGATCAAGGATTTTCAGTTGATAAACTGTCACAGGCAAGTGCATTCCAGCCTTCCGGGTCAAAATATATAATCTACAATATGAACTCGGCAGAGGGAAGAAGTCCCACTTGTTCTAGTATGCAATGTTCCTTGATAAAGATTCACCTGTACTGTTTCTTTATCATGTGGATGGATGCAGAAAAAAACAAGTGTGAAGTCTTTTAGTATGCTGTGTCCCCTGAAGGAGATTCCACGGTACTGGAATAGTGGATCAGGAGTTTTTGTGATTATGGTAACAAAGGACCTTAAGGATCAAGGACATTTAAGATATAAACTGTTAATGGCAAGTGCATTCCAGCCTTCCAGGTCGAAAGAAATAATCTACAATATGGACTCAGCAGAAGGAAGAAGTCTCCCTTGTTCTAGTATGCACTGTTCCTTGATAAAGATTCACCTGTACTGTTTCTTTATCATGTGGATGGATGCAGAAAAAACAAGTGTGATGTCTTTTTGTATGCTGTGTCCCCTGAAGGAGATTCCACGGTACTGGAATAGTGGATCAGGAGTTTTTGTGATTATGGTAACAAAGGACCTTAAGGATCAAGGATTTTTAGGAGATAAACTGTCAATGGCTAGTGCATTCCAGCCTTCCAGGTTAAAAGAAATAATCTACAATATGGACTCAGCAGAGGGAAGAAGTCTCCCTTGTTCTAGTATGCACTGTTCCTTGATAAAGATTCACCTGTACTGTTTCTTTATCATGTGGATGGATGCAGAAAAAACAAGTGTGAAGTCTTTTAGTATGCTGTGTCCCCTGACGGAGATTCCACAGTACTGGAATAGTGGATCAGGAGTTTTTGTGATTATGGTAACAAAGGACCTTAAGGATCAAGGACATTTAAGATATAAACCGTTAATGGCAAGTGCATTCCAGCCTTCCAGGTCAAAAGAAATAATCTACAATATGGACTCAGCAGAGGGAAGAAGTCTCCCTTGTTCTAGTATGCATTGTTCCTTGATAAAAATTCACCTGTACTGTTTCTTTATCATGTGGATGGATGCAGAAAAAACAAGTGTGAAGTCTTTTAGTATGCTGTGTCCCCTGACGGAGATTCCACTGTCCTGGAATAGTGGATCAGGAGTTTTTGTGATTATGGTAACAAAGGACCTTAAGGATCAAGGACATTTAAGATATAAACTGTTAATGGCAAGTGCATTCCTGCCTTCCGGGTCAAAAGAAATAATCTACAATATGGACTCAGCAGAGGGAAGAAGTCTCCCTTGTTCTAGTATGCACTGTTCCTTGATAAAGATTCACCTGTACTGTTTCTTTATCATGTGGATGGATGCAGAAAAAACAAGTGTGATGTCTTTTTGTATGCTGTGTCCCCTGAAGGAGATTCCACGGTACTGGAATAGTGGATCAGGAGTTTTTGTGATTATGGTAACATAGGACCTTAAGGATCAAGGATTTTTAGGAGATAAACTGTCAATGGCTAGTGCATTCCAGCCTTCCAGGTCAAAAGAAATAATCTACAATATGGACTCAGCAGAGGGAAGAAGTCTCCCTTGTTCTAGTATGCACTGTTCCTTGATAAAGATTCACCTGTACTGTTTCTTTATCATGTGGATGGATGCAGAAAAAACAAGTGTGAAGTCTTTTAGTATGCTGTGTCCCCTGAAGGAGATTCCACAGTACTGGAATAGTGGATCAGGAGTTTTTATGATTATGGTAACAAAGGACCTTAAGGATCAAGGACATTTAAGATATAAACCGTTAATGGCAAGTGCATTCCAGCCTTCCAGGTCAAAAGAAATAATCTACAATATGGACTCAGCAGAGGGAAGAAGTCTCCCTTGTTCTAGTATGCACTGTTCCTTGATAAAGATTCACCTGTACTGTTTCTTTATCATGTGGATGGATGCAGAAAAAGCAAGTGTGATGTCTTTTAGTATGCTGTGTCCCCTGAAGGAGATTCCACGGTACTGGAATAGTGGATCAGGAGTTTTTGTGATTATGGTAACAAAGGACCTTAAGGATCAAGGACATTTTAGATATAAACTGTTAATGGCAATTGCATTCCAGCCTTCCAGGTCAAAAGAAATAATCTTCAATATAGACTCAGCAGAGGGAAGAAGTCCCACTTGTTCTAGTATGCAATGTTCCTTGATAAAGATTCACCTGTACTGTTTCTTTATCATGTGGATGGATGCAGAAAAAACAAGTGTGATGTCTTTTAGTATTTTGTGTCCCCTGAAGGAGATACCACGGTACTGGAATAGTGGATCAGGAGTTTTTGTGATTATGGTAACAAAGGACCTTAAGGATCAAGGACATTTAAGATATAAACTGTCAATGGCAAGTGCATTCCTGCCTTCCGGGTCAAAAAAAATAATTTTCAATATAGACTCAGCAGAGGGAAGAAGTCCCACTTGTTCTAGTATGCAATGTTCCTTGATAAAGATTCACCTGTACTGTTTCTTTATCATGTGGATGGATGCAGAAAAAACAAGTGTGATGTCTTTTAGTATGCTGTGTCCCCTGAAGGAGATTCCACAGTACTGGAATAGTGGATCAGGAGTTTTTGTGATTATGGTAACGAAGGACCTTAAGGATCAAGGATTTTTAGGAGATAAACTGTCAATGGCAAGTGCATTCCAGCCTTCCAGGTCAAAAGAAATAATCTACAATATGGACTCAGCAGAGGGAAGAAGTCTCCCTTGTTCTAGTATGCACTGTTCCTTGATAAAGATTCACCTGTACTGTTTCTTTATCATGTGGATGGATGCAGAAAAAACAAGTGTGAAGTCTTTTAGTATGCTGTGTCCCCTGACGGAGATTCCACAGTACTGGAATAGTGGATCAGGAGTTTTTGTGATTATGGTAACAAAGGACCTTAAGGATCAAGGACATTTAAGATATAAACTGTTAATGGCAAGTGCATTCCTGCCTTCCTGGTCAAAAAAAATAATCTACAATATGGACTCAGCAGAGGGAATAAGTCTCCCTTGTTCTAGTATGCACTGTTCCTTGATAAAGATTCACCTGTACTGTTTCTTTATCATATGGATGGATGCAGAAAAAACAAGTGTGATGTCTTTTAGTATGCTGTGTCCCCTGAAGGAGATTCCACGGTACTGGAATAGTGGATCAGGAGTTTTTGTGATTATGGTAGCAAAGGACCTTAAGGATCAAGGACATTTAAGATATAAACTGTCAATGGCAAGTGCATTCCAGCCTTCCAGGTCAAAAGAAATAATCTTTAATATAGACTCAGCAGAGGGAAGATGTCCCACTTGTTCTATTATGCAATGTTCCTTGATAAAGATTCACCTGTACTGTTTCTTTATCAAATGGATGGATGCAGAAAAAAACAAGTGTGATGTCTTTTAGTATGCTGTGTCCCCTGAAAGAGATTCCACGGTACTGAAATAGTGGATCAGGAGTTTTTGTGATTATGGTAACAAAGGACCTTAAGGATCAAGGACATTCAAGATATAAACTGTTAATGGCAAGTGCATTCCAGCCTTCCAGGTCAAAAGAAATAATCTACAATATGGACTCAGCAGAGGGAAGAAGTCTCCCTTGTTCTAGTATGCATTGTTCCTTGATAAAAATTCACCTGTACTGTTTCTTTATCATGTGGATGGATGCAGAAAAAACAAGTGTGAAGTCTTTTAGTATGCTGTGTCCCCTGACGGAGATTCCACTGTCCTGGAATAGTAGATCAGGAGTTTTTGTGATTATGGTAACAAAGGACCTTAAGGATCAAGGACATTTAAGATATAAACTGTTAATGGCAAGTGCATTCCTGCCTTCCGGGTCAAAAGAAATAATCTACAATATGGACTCAGCAGAGGGAAGAAGTCTCCCTTGTTCTAGTATGCACTGTTCCTTGATAAAGATTCACCTGTACTGTTTCTTTATCATGTGGATGGATGCAGAAAAAACAAGTGTGATGTCTTTTTGTATGCTGTGTCCCCTGAAGGAGATTCCACGGTACTGGAATAGTGGATCAGGAGTTTTTGTGATTATGGTAACATAGGACCTTAAGGATCAAGGATTTTTAGGAGATAAACTGTCAATGGCTAGTGCATTCCAGCCTCCCAGGTCAAAAGAAATAATCTACAATATGGACTCAGCAGAGGGAAGAAGTCTCCCTTGTTCTAGTATGCACTGTTCCTTGATAAAGATTCACCTGTATTGTTTCTTTATCATGTGGATGGATGCAGAAAAAACAAGTGTGAAGTCTTTTAGTATGCTGTGTCCCCTGAAGGAGATTTCACAGTACTGGAATAGTGGATCAGGAGTTTTTATGATTATGGTAACAAAGGACCTTAAGGATCAAGGACATTTAAGATATAAACCGTTAATGGCAAGTGCATTCCAGCCTTCCAGGTCAAAAGAAATAATCTACAATATGGACTCAGCAGAGGGAAGAAGTCTCCCTTGTTCTAGTATGCACTGTTCCTTGATAAAGATTCACCTGTACTGTTTCTTTATCATGTGGATGGATGCAGAAAAAGCAAGTGTGATGTCTTTTAGTATGCTGTGTCCCCTGAAGGAGATTCCATGGTACTGGAATAGTGGATCAGGAGTTTTTGTGATTATGGTAACAAAGGACCTTAAGGATCAAGGACATTTTAGATATAAACTGTTAATGGCAATTGCATTCCAGCCTTCCAGGTCAAAAGAAATAATCTTCAATATAGACTCAGCAGAGGGAAGAAGTCCCACTTGTTCTAGTATGCAATGTTCCTTGATAAAGATTCACCTGTACTGTTTCTTTATCATGTGGATGGATGCAGAAAAAACAAGTGTGATGTCTTTTAGTATTCTGTGTCCCCTGAAGGAGATTCCACGGTACTGGAATAGTGGATCAGGAGTTTTTGTGATTATGGTAACAAAGGACCTTAAGGATCAAGGACATTCAAGATATAAACTGTCAATGGCAAGTGCATTCCAGCCTTCCGGGTCAAAAAAAATAATTTTCAATATAGACTCAGCAGAGGGAAGAAGTCCCACTTGTTCTAGTATGCAATGTTCCTTGATAAAGATTCACCTGTACTGTTTCTTTATCATGTGGATGGATGCAGAAAAAACAAGTGTGATGTCTTTTAGTATGCTGTGTCCCCTGAAGGAGATTCCACAGTACTGGAATAGTGGATCAGGAGTTTTTGTGATTATGGTAACGAAGGACCTTAAGGATCAAGGATTTTTAGGAGATAAACTGTCAATGGCAAGTGCATTCCAGCCTTCCAGGTCAAAAGAAATAATCTACAATATGGACTCAGCAGAGGGAAGAAGTCTCCCTTGTTCTAGTATGCACTGTTCCTTGATAAAGATTCACCTGTACTGTTTCTTTATCATGTGGATGGATGCAGAAAAAACAAGTGTGAAGTCTTTTAGTATGCTGTGTCCCCTGACGGAGATTCCACAGTACTGGAATAGTGGATCAGGAGTTTTTGTGATTATGGTAACAAAGGACCTTAAGGATCAAGGACATTTAAGATATAAACTGTTAATGGCAAGTGCATTCCTGCCTTCCTGGTCAAAAAAAATAATCTACAATATGGACTCAGCAGAGGGAATAAGTCTCCCTTGTTCTAGTATGCACTGTTCCTTGATAAAGATTCACCTGTACTGTTTCTTTATCATATGGATGGATGCAGAAAAAACAAGTGTGATGTCTTTTAGTATGCTGTGTCCCCTGAAGGAGATTCCACGGTACTGGAATAGTGGATCAGGAGTTTTTGTGATTATGGTAACAAAGGACCTTAAGGATCAAGGACATTTAAGATATAAACTGTCAATGGCAAGTGCATTCCAGCCTTCCAGGTCAAAAGAAATAATCTTTAATATAGACTCAGCAGAGGGAAGATGTCCCACTTGTTCTATTATGCAATGTTCCTTGATAAAGATTCACCTGTACTGTTTCTTTATCATATGGATGGATGCAGAAAAAAACAAGTGTGATGTCTTTTAGTATGCTGTGTCCCCTGAAAGAGATTCCACGGTACTGAAATAGTGGATCAGGAGTTTTTGTGATTATGGTAACAAAGGACCTTAAGGATCAAGGACATTCAAGATATAAACTGTTAATGGCAAGTGCATTCCAGCCTTCCAGGTCAAAAGAAATAATCTACAATATGGACTCAGCAGAGGGAAGAAGTGTCCCTTGTTCTAGTATGCACTGTTCCTTGATAAAGATTCACCTGTACTGTTTCTTTATCATGTGGATGGATGCAGAAAAAAACAAGTGTGATGTCTTTTAGTATGCTGTGTCCCCTGACGTAGACTCCAGAGTACTGGAATAGTGGATCAGGAGTTTTTGTGATTATGGTAACAAAGGACCTTAAGGATCAAGGACATTTAAGATATAAACTGTTAATGGCAAGTGCATTCCAGCCTTCCAGGTCAAAAGAAATAATCTACAATATGGACTCAGCAGAGGGAAGAAGTCTCCCTTGTTCTAGTATGCACTGTTCCTTGATAAAGAATCACCTGTACTGTTTCTTTATCATGTGGATGGATGCAGAAAAAGCAAGTATGATGTCTTTTAGTATGCTATGTCCCCTGAAGGAGATTCCACGGTACTGGAATAGTGGATCAGGAGTTTTTGTGATTATGGTAACAAAGGACCTTAAAGATCAAGGACATTTAAGATATAAACTGTTAATGGCAAGTGCATTCCAGCCTTCCAGGTCAAAAGAAATAATCTACAATATGGACTCAGCAGAGGGAAGAAGTCTCCCTTGTTCTAGTATGCACTGTTCCTTGATAAAGATTCACCTGTACTGTTTCTTTATCATGTGGATGGATGCAGAAAAAACAAGTGTGATATCTTTTAGTATGCTGTGTCCCCTGAAGGAGATTCCACGGTACTGGAATAGTGGATCAGGAGTTTTTGTGATTATGGTAACAAAGGACCTTAAGGATCAAGGACATTTAAGATATAAACTGTCAATGGCAAGCGCATTCCAGCCTTCCAGGTCAAAAGAAATAATCTTCAATATAGACTCAGCAGAGGGAAGAAGTCCCACTTGTTCTAGGATGCACTGTTCCTTGATAAAGATTCACCTGTACTGTTTCTTTATCATGTGGATGGATGCAGAAAAAACAAGTGTGATGTCTTTTAGTATGTTGTGTCCCCTGAAGGAGATTCCACAGTACTGGAATAGTGGATCAGGAGTTTTTGTGATTATGGTAACAAAGGACCTTAAGGATCAAGTATTTTTAGGAGAAAAACTGTTAATGGCAAGTGCATTCCAGCCTTCCGGGTCAAAAGAAATAATCTACAATATGGACTCAGCAGAGGGAAGAAGTCTCCCTTGTTCTAGTATGCACTGTTCCTTGATAAAGATTCACCTGTACTGTTTCTTTATCATGTGGATGGATGCAGAAAAAACAAGTGTGAAGTCTTTTAGTATGCTGTGTCCCCTGACAGAGATTCCACAGTACTGGAATAGTGGATCAGGAGTTTTTGTGATTATGGTAACAAAGGACCTTAAGGATCAAGGACATTTAAGATATAAACTGTTAATGGCAAGTGCATTCCAGCCTTCCGGGTCAAAAGAAATATTCTACAATATGGACTCAGCAGAGGGAAGAAGTCTCCCTTGTTCTAGTATGCACTGTTCCTTGATAAAGATTCACCTGTACTGTTTCTTTATCATGTGGATGGACGCAGAAAAAACAAGTGTGATGTCTTTTAGTATGCTGTGTCCCCTGACGGAGATTCTACAGTACTGGAATAGTGGATCAGGAGTTTTTGTGATTATGGTAACAAAGGACCTTAAGGATCAAGGACATTTAAGATATAAACTGTTAATGGCAAGTGCATGCCTGCCTTCCAGGTCAAAAGAAATAATCTACAATATGGACTCAGCAGAGGGAAGAAGTCTCCCTTGTTCTAGTATGCACTTTTCCTTGATAAAGATTCACCTGTACTGTTTCTTTATCATGTGGATTGATGCAGAAAAAGCAAGTGTGATGTCTCTTAGTATGATGTGTCCCCTGAAGGAGATTCCACGGTACTGGAATAGTGGATCAGGAGTTTTTGTGATTATGGTAACAAACGACCTTAAGGATCAAGGACATTTAAGATATAAACTGTTAATGGCAAGTGCATTCCAGCCTTCCAGGTTAAAAGAAATAATCTACAATATGGACTCAACAGAGGGAACAAGTCTCCCTTGTTCTAGTATGCACTGTTCCTTGATAAAGATTCACCTGTACTGTTTCTTTATCATGTGGATGGATGCAGAAAAAACAAGTGTGATGTCTTTTAGTAGGCTGTGTCCCCTGAAGGAGATTCCACGGTACTGGAATAGTGGATCAGGAGTTTTTGTGATTATGGTAACAAAGGACCTTAAGGATCAAGGACATTTAAGATATAAACTGTCAATGGCAAGTGCATTCCAGCCTTCCAGGTCAAAAGAAATAATCTTCAATATGGACTCAGCAGAGGGAAGAAGTCTCCCTTGTTCTAGTATGCACTGTTCCTTGATAAAGATTCACCTGTACTGTTTCTTTATCATGTGGATGGATGCAGAAAAAAACAAGTGTGATGTCTTTTAGTATGCTGTGTCCCCTGACGGAGACTCCAGAGTACTGGAATAGTGGATGAGGAGTTTTTCTGATTATGGTAACAAAGGACCTTAAGGATCAAGGACATTTAAGATATAAACTGTTAATGGCAAGTGCATTCCAGCCTTCCAGGTCAAAATAAATAATCTACAATATGGACTCAGCAGAGGGAAGAAGTCTCCCTTGTTCTAGTATGCACTGTTCCTTGATAAAGATTCACCTGTACTGTTTCTTTATTATGTGGATGGATGCAGAAAAAGCAAGTGTGATGTCTTTTAGTGTGCTGTGTCCCCTGAAGGAGATTCCACGGTACTGGAATAGTAGATCAGAAGTTTTTGTGATTATGGTAACAAAGGACCTTAAGGATCAAGGACATTTAAGATATAAACTGTCAATGGCAAGTGCATTCCAGCCTTCCAGGTCAAAAGAAATAATCTTAAATATAGACTCAGCAGAGGGAAAAAGTCCCACTTGTTCTAGTATGCAATGTTCCTTGATAAAGAATCACCAGTACTGTTTCTTTATCATATGGATGGATGCAGAAAAAAACAAGTGTGATGTCTTTTAGTATGCTGTGTCCCCTGAAGGAGATTCCACGATACTGGAATAGTGGATCAGGAGTTTTTGTGATTATGGTAACAAATGACCTTAAGGATCAAGGACATTTAAGATATAAACCGTTAATGGCAAGTGCATTCCAGCCTTCCAGGTCAAAAGAAATAATCTACAATATGGACTCAGCAGAGGGAAGAAGTGTCCCTTGTTCTAGTATGCACTGTTCCTTGATAAAGATTCACCTGTACTGTTTCTTTATCATGTGGATGGATGCAGAAAAAAACAAGTGTGATGCCTTTTAGTATGCTGTGTCCCCTGACGGAGATTCCACGGTACTGGAATAGTGGATCAGGAGTTTTTGTGATTTTGGTTACAAAGGACCTTAAGGATCAAGGACATTTAAGATATAAACTGTTAATGGCAAGTGCATTCCTGCCTTCCGGGTCAAAAGAAATAATCTACAATATGGACTCAGCAGAGGGAAGAAGTCTCCCTTGTTCTAGTATGCACTGTTCCTTGATAAAGATTCACCTGTACTGTTTCTTTATCATGTGGATGGATGCAGAAAAAACAAGTATTATGTCTTTTAGTATGCTGTGTCCCCTGACGGAGAATCCACAGTACTGGAATAGTGGATCAGGAGTTTTTGCGATTATGGTAACAAAGGACCTTAAGGATCAAGGATTTTTAGGAGATAAACTGTCAATGGCAAGTGCATTCCAGCCTTCCAGGTCAAAAGAAATAATCTTCAATATGGACTCAGCAGAGGGAAGAAGACTCCCTTGTTCTAGTATGCACTGTTCCTTGATAAAGATTCACCTGTACTGTTTCTTTATCATGTGGATGGATGCAGAAAAAAACAAGTGTGATGTCTTTTAGTATGCTGTGTCCCCTGACTGAGACTCCAGAGTACTGGAATAGTGGATGAGGAGTTTTTGTGATTATGGTAACAAAGGACCTTGAGGATCAAGGACATTTAAGATATAAACTGTTAATGGCAAGTGCATTCCAGCCTTCCAGGTCAAAATAAATAATCTACAATATGGACTCAGCAGAGGGAAGAAGTCTCCCTTGTTCTAGTATGCACTGTTCCTTGATAATGATTCACCTGTACTGTTTCTTTATTATGTGGATGGATGCAGAAAAAGCAAGTGTGATGTCTTTTAGTATGCTGTGTCCCCTGAAGGAGATTCCACGGTACTGGAATAGTAGATCAGGAGTTTTTGTGATTATGGTAACAAAGGACCTTAAGGATCAAGGACATTTAAGATATAAACTGTTAATGGCAAGTGCATTCCTGCCTTCCGGGTCAAAAGAAATAATCTACAATATGGACTCAGCAGAGGGAAGAAGTCCCACTTGTTCTAGTATGCACTGTTCCTTGATAAAGATTCACCTGTACTGTTTCTTTATCATGTGGATGGATGCAGAAAAAGCAAGTGTGATGTCTCTTAGTATGATGTGTCCCCTGAAGGAGATTCCACGGTACTGGAATAGTGGATCAGGAGTTTTTGTGATTATGGTAACAAAGGACCTTAAGGATCAAGGACATTTAAGATATAAACTGTTAATGGCAAGTGCATTCCAGCCTTCCAGGTCAAAAGAAATAATCTACAATATGGACTCAGAAGAGGGAAGAAGTCTCCCTTGTTCTAGTATGCACTGTTCCTTGATAAAGATTCACCTGTACTGTTTCTTTATCATATGGATGGATGCAGAAAAAAACAAGTGTGATGTCTTTTAGTATGCTGTGTCCCCTGAAGGAGATTCCACGGTACTGGAATAGTGGATCAGGAGTTTTTGTGATTATGGTAACAAAGGACCTTAAGGATCAAGGACATTAAAGATATAAACTGTTAATGGCAAGTGCATTCCAGCCTTCCAGGTCAAAAGAAATATTCTACAATATGGACTCAGCAGAGGGAAGAAGTGTCCCTTGTTCTAGTATGCACTGTTCCTTGATAAAGATTCACCTGTACTGTTTCTTTATCATTTGGATGGATGCAGAAAAAAACAAGTGTGATGTCTTTTAGTATGCTGTGTCCCCTGACGGAGATTCCACGGTACTGGAATAGTGGATCAGGAGTTTTTGTGATTTTGGTTACAAAGGACCTTAAGGATCAAGGACATTTAAGATATAAACTCTTAATGGCAAGTGCATTCCTGCCTTCCGGGTCAAAAGAAATAATCTACAATGTGGACTCAGCAGAGGGAAGAAGTCTCCCTTGTTCTAGTATGCACTGTTCCTTGATAAAGATTCACCTGTACTGTTTCTTTATCATGTGGATGGATGCAGAAAAAAACAAGTGTGATGTCTTTTAGTATGCTGTGTCCCCTGACAGAGACTCCAGAGTACTGGAATAGTGGATCAGGAGTTTTTGTGATTATGGTAACAAAGGACCTTAAGAATCAAGGACATTTAAGATATAAACTGTTAATGGCAAGTGCATTCCTGCCTTCCGGGTCAAAAGAAATAATCTACAATATGGACTCAGCAGAGGGAAGAAGTCTCCCTTGTTCTAGTATGCACTGTTCCTTGATAAAGATTCACCTGTACTGTTTCTTTATCATGTGGATGGATGCAGAAAAAACAAGTGTGATGTCTTTTAGTATGCTGTGTCCCCTGACGGAGATTCCTCAGTACTGGAATAGTGGATCAGGAGTTTTTGCGATTATGGTAACAAAGGACCTTAAGGATCAAGGATTTTTAGGAGATAAACTGTCAATGGCAAGTGCATTCCAGCCTTCCAGGTCAAAAGAAATAATCTACAATATGGACTCAGCAGAGGGAAGAAGTCTCCCTTGTTCTAGTATGCACTGTTCCTTGATAAAGATTCACCTGTACTGTTTCTTTATCATGTGGATGGATGCAGAAAAAAACAAGTGTGATGTCTTTTAGTATGCTGTGTCCCCTGACTGAGACTCCAGAGTACTGGAATAGTGGATCATGAGTTTTTGTGATTATGGTAACAAAGGACCTTAAGGATCTAGGACATTTAAGATATAAACTGTTAATGGCAAGTGCATTCCAGCCTTCCAGGTCAAAAGAAATAATCTACAATATGGACTCAGCAGAGGGAAGAAGTCTCCCTTGTTCTAGTATGCACTGTTCCTTGATAAAGATTCACCTGTACTGTTTCTTTATCATGTGGATGGATGCAGAAAAAGCAAGTGTGATGTCTTTTAGTATGCTGTGTCCCCTGAAGGAGATTCCACGGTACTGGAATAGTGGATCAGGAGTTTTTGTGATTATGGTAACAAAGGACCTTAAGGATCAAGGACATTTAAGATATAAACTGTTAATGGCAAGTGCATTCCTGCCTTCCGGGTCAAAAGAAATAATCTACAATATGGACTCAGCAGAGGGAAGAAGTCCCACTTGTTCTAGTATGCACTGTTCCTTGATAAAGATTTACCTGTACTGTTTCTTTATCATGTGGATGGATGCAGAAAAAGCAAGTGTGATGTCTTTTAGTATGCTGTGTCCCCAGAAGGAGATTCCACGGTACTGGAATAGTGGATCAGGAGTTTTTGTGATTATGGTAACAAAGGACCTTAAGGATAAAGGACATTTAAGATATAAACTGTTAATGGCAAGTGCATTCCAGCCTTCCAGGTCAAAAGAAATAATCTAAAATATGGACTCAGCAGAGGGAAGAAGTCTCCCTTGTTCTAGTATGCACTGTTCCCTGATAAAGATTCACCTGTACTGTTTCTTTATCATGTGGATGGATGCAGAAAAAAACAAGTGTGATGTCTTTTAGTATGCTGTGTCCCCTGACGGAGATTCCACAGTACTGGAATAGTGGATCAGGAGTTTTTGTGATTATGGTAACAAAGGACCTTAAGGATAAAGGACATTTAAGATATAAACTGTTAATGGCAAGTGCATTCCAGCCTTCCAGGTCAAAAGAAATAATCTACAATATGGACTCAGCAGAGGGAAGAGGTGTCCCTTGTTCTAGTATGCACTGTTCCTTGATAAAGATTCACCTGTACTGTTTCTTTATCATGTGGATGGATGCAGAAAAAACAAGTGTGATGTCTTTTAGTATGCTGTGTCCCCTGAAGGAGATTCCACGGTACTGGAATAGTGGATCAGGAGTTTTTGTGATTATGGTAACAAAGGACCTTAAGGATCAAGGACATTTAAGATATAAACTGTCAATGGCAAGTGCATTCCAGCCTTCCAGGTCAAAAGAAATAATCTTCAATATAGACTCAGCAGAGGGAAGAAGTCCCACTTATTCTAGTATGCAATGTTCCTTGATAAAGATTCACCTGTACTGTTTTTTTATCATGTGGATGGATGCAGAAAAAAACAAGTGTGATGTCTTTTAGTATGCTGTGTCCCCTGAAGGAGATTCCACGGTAATGGAATAGTGGATCAGGAGTTTTTGTGATTATGGTAACAAAGGACCTTAAGGATCAAGGACATTTAAGATATAAACTGTTAATGGCAAGTGCATTCCAGCCTTCCAGGTCAAAAGAAATAATCTACAATATGGACTCAGCAGAGGGAAGAAGTCTCCCTTGTTTTAGTATGCACTTTTCCCTGATAAAGATTCACCTGTACTTTTTCTTTATCATGTGGATGGATGCAGAAAAAAACAAGTGTGATGTCTTTTAGTATGCTGTGTCCCCTGAAGGAGATTCCACGGTACTGGAATAGTGGATCAGGAGTTTTTGTGATTATGGTAACAAAGGACCTTAAGGATCAAGGACATTTAAGATATAAACTGTTAATGGCAAGTGCATTCCTGCCTTCCGGGTCAAAAGAAATTATCTACAATATGGACTCAGCAGAGGGAAGAAGTCTCCCTTGTTCTAGTATGCACTGTTCCTTGATAAAGATTCACCTGTACTGTTTCTTTATCATGTGGATGGATGCAGAAAAAATCAAGTGTGATATCTTTTAGTATGCTGTGTCCCCTGACGGAGATTCCACAGTACTGGAATAGTGGATCAGGAGTTTTTGCGATTATGGTAACAAAGGACCTTAAGGATCAAGGATTTTTAGGAGATAAACTGTCAATGGCAAGTGCTTTCCAGCCTTCCAGGTCAAACGAAATAATCTACAATATGGACTCAGCAGAGGGAAGAAGTCTCCCTTGTTCTAGTATGCACTGTTCCTTGATAAAGATTCACCTGTACTGTTTCTTTATCATGTGGATGGATGCAGAAAAAACAAGTGTGATGTCTTTTAGTATGGTGTGTCCCCTGAAGGAGATTCCACGGTACTGGAATAGTGGATCAGGAGTTTTTGTGATTATGGTAACAAAGGACCTTAAGGATCAGTGACATTTAAGATATAAACTGTCAATGGCAAGTTCATTCCAGCCTTCCAGGTCGAAAGAAATAATCTTCAATATAGACTCAGCAGAGTGAAGAAGTCCCACTTGTTCTAGTATGCAATGTTCCTAGATAAATATTCATCTGTACTGTTTCTTTATCATGTGGATGGATGCAGAAAAAACAAGTGTGATGTCTTTTAGTATGCTGTGTCCCCTGACGGAGATTCCACAGTACTGGAATAGTAGATCAGGAGTTTTTGCGATTATGGTAACAAAGGACCTTAAGGATCAAGGATTTTTAGGAGATAAAGTATCAATGGCAAGAGCATTCCAGCCTTACAGGTCAAAAGAAATAATCTACAATATGGACTCAGCAGAGGGAAGAAGTCTCCCTTGTTCTAGTATGCACTGTTCCTTGATAAAGATTCACCTGTACTGTTTCTTTATCATGTGGATGGATGCAGAAAAAAGAAGTGTGATATCTTTTAGTATGCTGTGTCCCCTGACGGAGATTCCACAGTACTGGAATAGTGGATCAGGAGTTTTTGCGATTATGGTAACAAAGGACCTTAAGGATCAAGGATTTTTAGGAGATAAAGTATCAATGGCAAGAGCATTCCAGCCTTCCAGGTCAAAAGAAATAATCTACAATATGGACTCAGCAGAGGGAAGAAGTCTCCCTTGTTCTAGTATGCACTGTTCCTTGATAAAGATTCACCTGTACTGTTTCTTTATCATGTGGATGGATGCAGAAAAAACAAGTGTGATATCTTTTAGTATGCTGTGTCCCCTGACGGAGATTCCACAGTACTGGAATAGTGGATCAGGAGTTTTTGTGATTATGGTAACAAAGGACCTTAAGGATCAAGGACATTTAAGATATAAACTGTTAATGGCAAGTGCATTCCTGCCTTCCAGGTCAAAAGAAATAATCTACAATATGGACTCAGCAGAGGGAAGAAGTCTCCATTGTTCTAGTATGCACTGTTCCTTGATAAAGATTCACCTGTACTGTTTCTTTATCATGTGTATGGATGCAAAAAAAACAAGTGTGATATCTTTTAGTATGCTGTGTCCCCTGACGGAGATTCCACAGTACTGGAATAGTGGATCAGGAGTTTTTGCGATTATGGTAACAAAGGACCTTAAGGATCAAGGATTTTTAGGAGATAAACTGTTAATGGCAAGTGCATTCCAGCCTTCCAGGCCAAAAGAAATAATCCACAATATGGACTCAGCAAAGGGAAGAAGTCTCCCTTGTTCTAGTATGCACTGTTCCTTGATAAAGATTCACCTGTACTGTTTCTTTATCATGTGTATGGATGCAGAAAAAACAAGTGTGATATCTTTTAGTATGCTGTGTCCCCTGAAGGAGATTCCACAGTACTGGAATAGTGGATCAGGAGTTTTTGTGATTATGGTAACAAAGGACCTTAAGGATCAAGGATTTTTAGGATATAAACTGTCAATGGTAAGTGCATTCCAGCCTTCCAGGTCAAAAGAAATAATCTACAATATGGACTCAGCAGAGGGAAGAAGTCTCCCTTGTTCTAGTATGCACTGTTCCTTGATAAAGATTCACCTGTACTGTTTCTATATCATGTGTATGGATGCAAAAAAAACAAGTGTGATATCTTTTAGTATGCTGTGTCCCCTGACGGAGATTCCACAGTACTGGAATAGTGGATGAGGAGTTTTTGCAATTATGGTAACAAAGGACCTTAAGGATCAAGGATTTTTAGGAGATAAACTGTCAATGGCAAGTGCATTCCAGCCTACCAGGTCAAAAGAAATAATCTACACAATGGATTCAGCAGAGGGAAGAAGTCTCCCTTGTTCTAGTATGCACTGTTCCTTGATAAAGATTCACCTGTACTGTTTCTTTATCATGTGTATGGATGCAGAAAAAACAAGTGTGATATCTTTTAGTATGCTGTGTCCCGTGACGGAGATTCCACAGTACTAGAATAGTGGATCAGGAGTTTTTGCGATTATGGTAACAAAGGACCTTAAGGATCAAGGATTTTTAGGAGATAAACTGTCAATGGCAAGTGCATTCCAGCATTCCAGGTCAAAAGAAATAATCTACAATATGGACTCAGCAGAGGGAAGAAGTCTCCCTTGCTCTAGTATGCACTGTTCCTTGATAAAGATTCACATGTACTGTTTCTTTATCATGTGGATGGATGCAGAAAAAACAAGTGTGATGTCTTTTAGTATGCTGTGTCCCCTGACGGAGATTCCACAGTACTGGAATAGTGGATCAGGAGTTTTTGTGATTATGGTAACAAAGGACCTTAAGGATCAAGGATTTTTAGGAGATAAACTGTCAATGGCAAGTGCATTCCAGCCTTCCAGGTCAAAAGAAATAATCTACAATATGGACTCAGCAGAAGGAAGAAGTCTCCCTTGTTCTAGTATGCACTGTTCCTTGATAAAGATTCACCTGTACTGTTTCTTTATCATGTGGATGGATGCAGAAAAAACAAGTGTGATATCTTTTAGTATGCTGTGTCCCCTGACGGAGATTCCACAGTACTGGAATAGTGGATCAGGAGTTTTTGCGATTATGGTAACAAAGGACCTTAAAGATCAAGGATTTTTAGGAGATAAAGTATCAATGGCAAGAGCATTCCAGCCTTCCAGGTCAAAAGAAATAATCTACAATATGGACTCAGCAGAGGGAAGAAGTCTCCCTTGTTCTAGTATGCACTGTTCCTTGATAAAGATTCACCTGTACTGTTTCTTTATCATGTGGATGGATGCAGAAAAAACAAGTGTGATGTCTTTTAGTATGCTGTGTCCCCTGACGGAGATTCCACAGTACTGGAATAGTGGATCAGGAGTTTTTGTGATTATGGTAACAAAGGACCTTAAGGATCAAGGACATTTAAGATATAAACTGTCAAGGGCAAGTGCATTCCAGCCTTCCAGGTCAAAAAAAATAATCTTCAATATAGACTCAGCAGAGGGAAGAAGTCCCACTTGTTCTAGTATGCAATGTTCCTTGATAAAGATTCACTTGTACTGTTTCTTTATCATGTGGATGGATGCAGAAAAAACAAGTGTGATGTCTTTTAGTATGCTGTGTCCCCTGAAGGAGATTCCACAGTACTGGAATAGTGGATCAGGAGTTTTTGTGATTATGGTAACAAAGGACCTTAAGGATCAAGGATTTCTAGGAGATAAACTGTCAATGGCAAGTGCATTCCAGCCTTCCGGGTCAAAAGAAATAATCTACAATATGGACTCAGCAGAGGGAAGAAGTCTCCCTTGTTCTAGTATGCACTGTTCCTTGATAAAGATTCACCTGTACTGTTTCTTTATCATGTGGATGGATGCAGAAAAAACAAGTGTGATATCTTTTAGTATGCTGTGTCCCCTGACGGAGATTCCACAGTACTGGAATAGTGGATCAGGAGTTTTTGTGATTATGGTAACAAAGGACCTTAAGGATCAAGGACATTTAAGATATAAACTGTTAATGGCAAGTGCATTCCAGCCTTCCAGGTCAAAAGAAATAATCTACAATATGGACTCAGAAGAGGGAAGAAGTCTCCCTTGTTCTAGTATGCACTGTTCCTTGATAAAGATTCACCTGTACTGTTTCTTTATCATGTGGATGGATGCAGAAAAAACAAGTGTGATGTCTTTTAGTAGGCTGTGTCCCCTGAAGGAGATTCCACGGTACTGGAATAGTGGATCAGGAGTTTTTGTGATTATGGTAACAAAGGACTTTAAGGATCAAGGACATTTAAGATATAAACTGTCAATGGCAAGTGCATTCCAGCCTTCCAGGTCAAAAGAAATAATCTTTAATATACACTCAGCAGAGGGAAGAAGTCCCAATTGTTCTAGTATGCAATGTTCCTTGATAAAGATTCACCTGTACTGTTTCTTTATCATATGGATGGATGCAGAAAAAAACAAGTGTGATGTCTTTTACTATGCTGTGTCCCCTGAAGGAGATTCCACGGTACTGGAATAGTGGATCAGGAGTTTTTGTGATTATGGTAACAAAGGACCTTAAGGATCAAGGACATTAAAGATATAAACTGTTAATGGCAAGTGCATTCCAGCCTTCCAGGTCAAAAGAAATATTCTACAATATGGACTCAGCAGAGGGAAGAAGTGTCCCTTGTTCTAGTATGCACTGTTCCTTGATAAAGATTCACCTGTACTGTTTCTTTATCATTTGGATGGATGCAGAAAAAAACAAGTGTGATGTCTTTTAGTATGCTGTGTCCCCTGACGGAGATTCCACGGTACTGGAATAGTGGATCAGGAGTTTTTGTGATTTTGGTTACAAAGGACCTTAAGGATCAAGGACATTTAAGATATAAACTCTTAATGGCAAGTGCATTCCTGCCTTCCGGGTCAAAAGAAATAATCTACAATGTGGACTCAGCAGAGGGAAGAAGTCTCCCTTGTTCTAGTATGCACTGTTCCTTGATAAAGATTCACCTGTACTGTTTCTTTATCATGTGGATGGATGCAGAATAAAACAAGTGTGATGTCTTTTAGTATGCTGTGTCCCCTGACAGAGACTCCAGAGTACTGGAATAGTGGATCAGGAGTTTTTGTGATTATGGTAACAAAGGACCTTAAGGATCAAGGACATTTAAGATATAAACTGTTAATGGCAAGTGCATTCCTGCCTTCCGGGTCAAAAGAAATAATCTACAATATGGACTCAGCAGAGGGAAGAAGTCTCCCTTGTTCTAGTATGCACTGTTCCTTGATAAAGATTCACCTGTACTGTTTCTTTATCATGTGGATGGATGCAGAAAAAAACAAGTGTGATGTCTTTTAGTATGCTGTGTCCCCTGACGTAGACTCCAGAGTACTGGAATAGTGGATCAGGAGTTTTTGTGATTATGGTAACAAAGGACCTTAAGGATCAAGGACATTTAAGATATAAACTGTTAATGGCAAGTGCATTCCAGCCTTCCAGGTCAAAAGAAATAATCTACAATATGGACTCAGCAGAGGGAAGAAGTCTCCCTTGTTCTAGTATGCACTGTTCCTTGATAAAGAATCACCTGTACTGTTTCTTTATCATGTGGATGGATGCAGAAAAAGTAAGTATGATGTCTTTTAGTATGCTATGTCCCCTGAAGGAGATTCCACGGTACTGGAATAGTGGATCAGGAGTTTTTGTGATTATGGTAACAAAGGACCTTAAGGATCAAGGACATTTAAGATATAAACTGTTAATGGCAAGTGCATTCCAGCCTTCCAGGTCAAAAGAAATAATCTACAATATGGACTCAGCAGAGGGAAGAAGTCTCCCTTGTTCTAGTATGCACTGTTCCTTGATAAAGATTCACCTGTACTGTTTCTTTATCATGTGGATGGATGCAGAAAAAACAAGTGTGATATCTTTTAGTATGCTGTGTCCCCTGAAGGAGATTCCACGGTACTGGAATAGTGGATCAGGAGTTTTTGTGATTATGGTAACAAAGGACCTTAAGGATCAAGGACATTTAAGATATAAACTGTCAATGGCAAGCGCATTCCAGCCTTCCAGGTCAAAAGAAATAATCTTCAATATAGACTCAGCAGAGGGAAGAAGTCCCACTTGTTCTAGGATGCACTGTTCCTTGATAAAGATTCACCTGTACTGTTTCTTTATCATGTGGATGGATGCAGAAAAAACAAGTGTGATGTCTTTTAGTATGTTGTGTCCCCTGAAGGAGATTCCACAGTACTGGAATAGTGGATCAGGAGTTTTTGTGATTATGGTAACAAAGGACCTTAAGGATCAAGTATTTTTAGGAGAAAAACTGTTAATGGCAAGTGCATTCCAGCCTTCCGGGTCAAAAGAAATAATCTACAATATGGACTCAGCAGAGGGAAGAAGTCTCCCTTGTTCTAGTATGCACTGTTCCTTGATAAAGATTCACCTGTACTGTTTCTTTATCATGTGGATGGATGCAGAAAAAACAAGTGTGAAGTCTTTTAGTATGCTGTGTCCCCTGACAGAGATTCCACAGTACTGGAATAGTGGATCAGGAGTTTTTGTGATTATGGTAACAAAGGACCTTAAGGATCAAGGACATTTAAGATATAAACTGTTAATGGCAAGTGCATTCCAGCCTTCCGGGTCAAAAGAAATATTCTACAATATGGACTCAGCAGAGGGAAGAAGTCTCCCTTGTTCTAGTATGCACTGTTCCTTGATAAAGATTCACCTGTACTGTTTCTTTATCATGTGGATGGACGCAGAAAAAACAAGTGTGATGTCTTTTAGTATGCTGTGTCCCCTGACGGAGATTCTACAGTACTGGAATAGTGGATCAGGAGTTTTTGTGATTATGGTAACAAAGGACCTTAAGGATCAAGGACATTTAAGATATAAACTGTTAATGGCAAGTGCATGCCTGCCTTCCAGGTCAAAAGAAATAATCTACAATATGGACTCAGCAGAGGGAAGAAGTCTCCCTTGTTCTAGTATGCACTTTTCCTTGATAAAGATTCACCTGTACTGTTTCTTTATCATGTGGATTGATGCAGAAAAAGCAAGTGTGATGTCTCTTAGTATGATGTGTCCCCTGAAGGAGATTCCACGGTACTGGAATAGTGGATCAGGAGTTTTTGTGATTATGGTAACAAACGACCTTAAGGATCAAGGACATTTAAGATATAAACTGTTAATGGCAAGTGCATTCCAGCCTTCCAGGTTAAAAGAAATAATCTACAATATGGACTCAACAGAGGGAACAAGTCTCCCTTGTTCTAGTATGCACTGTTCCTTGATAAAGATTCACCTGTACTGTTTCTTTATCATGTGGATGGATGCAGAAAAAACAAGTGTGATGTCTTTTAGTAGGCTGTGTCCCCTGAAGGAGATTCCACGGTACTGGAATAGTGGATCAGGAGTTTTTGTGATTATGGTAACAAAGGACCTTAAGGATCAAGGACATTTAAGATATAAACTGTTAATGGCAAGTGCATTCCAGCCTTCCGGGTCAAAAGAAATATTCTACAATATGGACTCAGCAGAGGGAAGAAGTCTCCCTTGTTCTAGTATGCACTGTTCCTTGATAAAGATTCACCTGTACTGTTTCTTTATCATGTGGATGGACGCAGAAAAAACAAGTGTGATGTCTCTTAGTATGCTGTGTCCCCTGACGGAGATTCTACAGTACTGGAATAGTGGATCAGGAGTTTTTGTGATTATGGTAACAAAGGACCTTAAGGATCAAGGACACTTAAGATATAAACTGTTAATGGCAAGTGCATGCCTGCCTTCCAGGTCAAAAGAAATAATCTACAATATGGACTCAGCAGAGGGAAGAAGTCTCCCTTGTTCTAGTATGCACTTTTCCTTGATAAAGATTCACCTGTACTGTTTCTTTATCATGTGGATTGATGCAGAAAAAGCAAGTGTGATGTCTCTTAGTATGATGTGTCCCCTGAAGGAGATTCCACGGTACTGGAATAGTGGATCAGGAGTTTTTGTGATTATGGTAACAAACGACCTTAAGGATCAAGGACATTTAAGATATAAACTGTTAATGGCAAGTGCATTCCAGCCTTCCAGGTTAAAAGAAATAATCTACAATATGGACTCAACAGAGGGAACAAGTCTCCCTTGTTCTAGTATGCACTGTTCCTTGATAAAGATTCACCTGTACTGTTTCTTTATCATGTGGATGGATGCAGAAAAAACAAGTGTGATGTCTTTTAGTAGGCTGTGTCCCCTGAAGGAGATTCCACGGTACTGGAATAGTGGATCAGGAGTTTTTGTGATTATGGTAACAAAGGACCTTAAGGATCAAGGACATTTAAGATATAAACTGTCAATGGCAAGTGCATTCCAGCCTTCCAGGTCAAAATAAATAATCTTCAATATGGACTCAGCAGAGGGAAGAAGTCTCCCTTGTTCTAGTATGCACTGTTCCTTGATAAAGATTCACCTGTACTGTTTCTTTATCATGCGGATGGATGCAGAAAAAAACAAGTGTGATGTCTTTTAGTATGCTGTGTCCCCTGACGGAGACTCCAGAGTACTGGAATAGTGGATGAGGAGTTTTTCTGATTATGGTAACAAAGGACCTTAAGGATCAAGGACATTTAAGATATAAACTGTTAATGGCAAGTGCATTCCAGCCTTCCAGGTCAAAATAAATAATCTACAATATGGACTCAGCAGAGGGAAGAAGTCTCCCTTGTTCTAGTATGCACTGTTCCTTGATAAAGATTCACCTGTACTGTTTCTTTATTATGTGGATGGATGCAGAAAAAGCAAGTGTGATGTCTTTTAGTGTGCTGTGTCCCCTGAAGGAGATTCCACGGTACTGGAATAGTAGATCAGAAGTTTTTGTGATTATGGTAACAAAGGACCTTAAGGATCAAGGACATTTAAGATATAAACTGTCAATGGCAAGTGCATTCCAGCCTTCCAGGTCAAAAGAAATAATCTTAAATATAGACTCAGCAGAGGGAAAAAGTCCCACTTGTTCTAGTATGCAATGTTCCTTGATAAAGAATCACCAGTACTGTTTCTTTATCATATGGATGGATGCAGAAAAAAACAAGTGTCATGTCTTTTAGTATGCTGTGTCCCCTGAAGGAGATTCCACGATACTGGAATAGTGGATCAGGAGTTTTTGTGATTATGGTAACAAATGACCTTAAGGATCAAGGACATTTAAGATATAAACCGTTAATGGCAAGTGCATTCCAGCCTTCCAGGTCAAAAGAAATAATCTACAATATGGACTCAGCAGAGGGAAGAAGTGTCCCTTGTTCTAGTATGCACTGTTCCTTGATAAAGATTCACCTGTACTGTTTCTTTATCATGTGGATGGATGCAGAAAAAAACAAGTGTGATGCCTTTTAGTATGCTGATTCCCCTGACGGAGATTCCACGGTACTGGAATAGTGGATCAGGAGTTTTTGTGATTTTGGTTACAAAGGACCTTAAGGATCAAGGACATTTAAGATATAAACTCTTAATGGCAAGTGCATTCCTGCCTTCCGGGTCAAAAGAAATAATCTACAATATGGACTCAGCAGAGGGAAGAAGTCTCCCTTGTTCTAGTATGCACTGTTCCTTGATAAAGATTCACCTGTACTGTTTCTTTATCATGTGGATGGATGCAGAAAAAACAAGTATTATGTCTTTTAGTATGCTGTGTCCCCTGACGGAGATTCCACAGTACTGGAATAGTGGATCAGGAGTTTTTGCGATTATGGTAACAAAGGACCTTAAGGATCAAGGATTTTTAGGAGATAAACTGTCAATGGCAAGTGCATTCCAGCCTTCCAGGTCAAAAGAAATAATCTTCAATATGGACTCAGCAGAGGGAAGAAGTCTCCCTTGTTCTAGTATGCACTGTTCCTTGATAAAGATTCACCTGTACTGTTTCTTTATCATGTGGATGGATGCAGAAAAAAACAAGTGTGATGTCTTTTAGTATGCTGTGTCCCCTGACTGAGACTCCAGAGTACTGGAATAGTGGATGAGGAGTTTTTGTGATTATGGTAACAAAGGACCTTGAGGATCAAGGACATTTAAGATATAAACTGTTAATGGCAAGTGCATTCCAGCCTTCCAGGTCAAAATAAATAATCTACAATATGGACTCAGCAGAGGGAAGAAGTCTCCCTTGTTCTAGTATGCACTGTTCCTTGATAAAGATTCACCTGTACTGTTTCTTTATTATGTGGATGGATGCAGAAAAAGCAAGTGTGATGTCTTTTAGTATGCTGTGTCCCCTGAAGGAGATTCCACGGTACTGGAATAGTAGATCAGGAGTTTTTGTGATTATGGTAACAAAGGACCTTAAGGATCAAGGACATTTAAGATATAAACTGTTAATGGCAAGTGCATTCCTGCCTTCCGGGTCAAAAGAAATAATCTACAATATGGACTCAGCAGAGGGAAGAAGTCCCACTTGTTCTAGTATGCACTGTTCCTTGATAAAGATTCACCTGTACTGTTTCTTTATCATGTGGATGGATGCAGAAAAAGCAAGTGTGATGTCTCTTAGTATGATGTGTCCCCTGAAGGAGATTCCACGGTACTGGAATAGTGGATCAGGAGTTTTTGTGATTATGGTAACAAAGGACCTTAAGGATCAAGGACATTTAAGATATAAACTGTTAATGGCAAGTGCATTCCAGCCTTCCAGGTCAAAAGAAATAATCTACAATATGGACTCAGAAGAGGGAAGAAGTCTCCCTTGTTCTAGTATGCACTGTTCCTTGATAAAGATTCACCTGTACTGTTTCTTTATCATGTGGATGGATGCAGAAAAAACAAGTGTGATGTCTTTTAGTAGGCTGTGTCCCCTGAAGGAGATTCCACGGTACTGGAATAGTGGATCAGGAGTTTTTGTGATTATGGTAACAAAGGACTTTAAGGATCAAGGACATTTAAGATATAAACTGTCAATGGCAAGTGCATTCCAGCCTTCCAGGTCAAAAGAAATAATCTTTAATATACACTCAGCAGAGGGAAGAAGTCCCAATTGTTCTAGTATGCAATGTTCCTTGATAAAGATTCACCTGTACTGTTTCTTTATCATATGGATGGATGCAGAAAAAAACAAGTGTGATGTCTTTTAGTATGCTGTGTCCCCTGAAGGAGATTCCACGGTACTGGAATAGTGGATCAGGAGTTTTTGTGATTATGGTAACAAAGGACCTTAAGGATCAAGGACATTAAAGATATAAACTGTTAATGGCAAGTGCATTCCAGCCTTCCAGGTCAAAAGAAATATTCTACAATATGGACTCAGCAGAGGGAAGAAGTGTCCCTTGTTCTAGTATGCACTGTTCCTTGATAAAGATTCACCTGTACTGTTTCTTTATCATTTGGATGGATGCAGAAAAAAACAAGTGTGATGTCTTTTAGTATGCTGTGTCCCCTGACGGAGATTCCACGGTACTGGAATAGTGGATCAGGAGTTTTTGTGATTTTGGTTACAAAGGACCTTAAGGATCAAGGACATTTAAGATATAAACTCTTAATGGCAAGTGCATTCCTGCCTTCCGGGTCAAAAGAAATAATCTACAATGTGGACTCAGCAGAGGGAAGAAGTCTCCCTTGTTCTAGTATGCACTGTTCCTTGATAAAGATTCACCTGTACTGTTTCTTTATCATGTGGATGGATGCAGAAAAAAACAAGTGTGATGTCTTTTAGTATGCTGTGTCCCCTGACAGAGACTCCAGAGTACTGGAATAGTGGATCATGTGTTTTTGTGATTATGGTAACAAAGGACCTTAAGAATCAAGGACATTTAAGATATAAACTGTTAATGGCAAGTGCATTCCTGCCTTCCGGGTCAAAAGAAATAATCTACAATATGGACTCAGCAGAGGGAAGAAGTCTCCCTTGTTCTAGTATGCACTGTTCCTTGATAAAGATTCACCTGTACTGTTTCTTTATCATGTGGATGGATGCAGAAAAAACAAGTGTGATGTCTTTTAGTATGCTGTGTCCCCTGACGGAGATTCCTCAGTACTGGAATAGTGGATCAGGAGTTTTTGCGATTATGGTAAAAAAGGACCTTAAGGATCAAGGATTTTTAGGAGATAAACTGTCAATGGCAAGTGCATTCCAGCCTTCCAGGTCAAAAGAAATAATCTACAATATGGACTCAGCAGAGGGAAGAAGTCTCCCTTGTTCTAGTATGCACTGTTCCTTGATAAAGATTCACCTGTACTGTTTCTTTATCATGTGGATGGATGCAGAAAAAAACAAGTGTGATGTCTTTTAGTATGCTGTGTCCCCTGACTGAGACTCCAGAGTACTGGAATAGTGGATCATGAGTTTTTGTGATTATGGTAACAAAGGACCTTAAGGATCTAGGACATTTAAGATATAAACTGTTAATGGCAAGTGCATTCCAGCCTTCCAGGTCAAAAGAAATAATCTACAATATGGACTCAGCAGAGGGAAGAAGTCTCCCTTGTTCTAGTATGCACTGTTCCTTGATACAGATTCACCTGTACTGTTCTCTTTATCATGTGGATGGATGCAGAAAAAGCAAGTGTGATGTCTTTTAGTATGCTGTGTCCCCTGAAGGAGATTCCACGGTACTGGAATAGTGGATCAGGAGTTTTTGTGATTATGGGTAACAAAGGACCTTAAGGATCAAGGACATTTAAGATATAAACTGTTAATGGCAAGTGCATTCCTGCCTCCGGGTCAAAAGAAATAATCTACAATATGGACTCAGCAGAGGGAAGAAGTCCCCACTTGTTCTGGTATGCACTGTTCCTTGATAAAGATTTACCTGTACTGTTTCTTTATCATGTGGATGGATGCAGAAAAAGCAAGTGTGATGTCTTTTAGTATGCTGTGTCCCCAGAAGGAGATTCCACGGTACTGGAATAGTGGATCAGGAGTTTTTGTGATTATGGTAACAAAGGACCTAAGGATAAAGGACATTTAAGATATAAACTGTTAATGGCAAGTGCATTCCAGCCTTCCAGGTCAAAAGAAATAATCTAAAATATGGACTCAGCAGAGGGAAGAAGTCTCCCTTGTTCTAGTATGCACTGTTCCCTGATAAAGATTCACCTGTACTGTTTCTTTATCATGTGGATGGATGCAGAAAAAAACAAGTGTGATGTCTTTTAGTATGCTGTGTCCCCTGACGGAGATTCCACAGTACTGGAATAGTGGATCAGGAGTTTTTGTGATTATGGTAACAAAGGACCTTAAGGATAAAGGACATTTAAGATATAAACTGTTAATGGCAAGTGCATTCCAGCCTTCCAGGTCAAAAGAAATAATCTACAATATGGACTCAGCAGAGGGAAGAGGTGTCCCTTGTTCTAGTATGCACTGTTCCTTGATAAAGATTCACCTGTACTGTTTCTTTATCATGTGGATGGATGCAGAAAAAACAAGTGTGATGTCTTTTAGTATGCTGTGTCCCCTGAAGGAGATTCCACGGTACTGGAATAGTGGATCAGGAGTTTTTGTGATTATGGTAACAAAGGACCTAAGGATCAAGGACATTTAAGATATAAACTGTTCAATGGCAAGTGCATTCCAGCCTTCCAGGTCAAAAGAAATAATCTTCAATATAGACTCAGCAGAAGGAAGAAGTCCCACTTGTTCTAGTATGCAATGTTCCTTGATAAAGATTCACCTGTACTGTTTTTTTATCATGTGGATGGATGCAGAAAAAAACAAGTGTGATGTCTTTTAGTATGCTGTGTCCCCTGAAGGAGATTCCACGGTAATGGAATAGTGGATCAGGAGTTTTTGTGATTATGGTAACAAAGGACCTTAAGGATCAAGGACATTTAAGATATAAACTGTTAATGGCAAGTGCATTCCAGCCTTCCAGGTCAAAAGAAATAATCTACAATATGGACTCAGCAGAGGGAAGAAGTCTCCCTTGTTTTAG
>NC_090735.1:148676997-148679497 GCF_036898095.1 Palaemon carinicauda | reverse complement strand
TAAATTTGGGTGAATCTTCACTGATAAAGGATGATACTATCAATCAATAAGCTCTTATGACATGTAACATCAAATTTTGTTCCAGTTTTATTATTCTTAAAAAGGCCATGATTTTACTTTATGAAATCAAACTAACATGTACATCTTTATATTTTACTGTCAAGGACTGGATAAATCTATATATATATATATATATATATATATGTGTGTGTGTGTGTGTGTGTGTATAGATAGATAGATAGATAGATAGATATTCGCCGGTACATCATGAAATGGAACAAAGAGAGAAGAACAGTAATTTGGCAATTAAAAAAAAATTGAGAATCAGCATAAAAGATAATTGATACGTTCTTACACAAGATCAAGGAAGGTTATTAGAAAAGACTAAAAGCCTAGTAAAGATTTTAGGGTGAAATCCCATCGCGAGGAAATAGGCAAAGGCCAAGCAGAAGGAAAAAATGGCTTAACAATTGATTTGATAACAGATAGAGTAGATATCATAGATGTAAAATTGATGCACTTAAAACAAAATGTCTGCAATAATGATCTATACATAACGCTTGGAAAAAGCTTGGAATAAGTTTGTCGTTATAATAATTTAAAAAAAAAAAGATGGAAACACAAATTAATAATTAATACCATATAAATTTACTCTCATTAATGTATAAACTACTTACGAAAATCATATTTTGCCGTATACTGTAGAAAGACAGCTAGACTTAATCAACCAAGAGAGCAGGCAGGATTTAGAAATGTGTATTTAACAACTAACCATATCTATATAATTAACCAGCTAAATCTATGGCATTTATAGACAATGAGAAAGCTTTATATTCTATTAAAACTTGAGCAGTAATGCGAGGTCTTCAGAGACGAGCAATAGATGAATCCTAAGTCAGAAACTCGAAGATATCTGTAGGGGTAGTTCAGCAATCCTAAAACTACATAAAAAGTAAGCTGATTGACAAAGGAGGTAGAAAGGGAGACACCATCTCTCCCAAAATTATTTATAGCATGCCAAGATTTTTTTTTTTTTTAAATTTACATTGAGAATGTATATGCCTTAACATTAATGTGTAATACCTTAACAATCTAAGATTTGCAGATGCCATAACTATATTTATTGAATCATAGAATAAATTTTAATAGAAGAGATAGAAATGTAGGACTAAAAATTATACAAATAAAACTAAGATATTTTACAATGAAAATGCAGACCACAAATAAGAGTATTGACCAAACCATACAGCTTGCTGATGAATATGTGTACTTAGGAAAGACAGTAAGTGATTTCCCAGGACATGTGACCGAAATCTAAAAAAAAAAAAAGAAAAAAAAAATGTTGAGCATGGTATGAAGAGCTTTTGGTAAACAAAATGGGATTAAGAAATGAAAAATACCACTTTCTCCTGTAAAATAGAAAATCATTTAATGCAAATATCTTATCAGTATTAACTTAGATCCTTACTAAAGCCTTAGAACAATAGCTACTTAAAGCTCCAAGTGCTAGGGAAAGTATGAAAATGGGATTCACACTAAGACAGAAAAAGAGCAACGTGGATACGAGAGCAAACTAAAGAAAAGGATATTCTAACATCATGTAAGTATCAAACTGACATAGGCGGGTATATAAAGAGAATAACAGATAATAGATAGAATAAGATAAAAAAAAAAAATGGGTTTCTAGACGCGAGTGGAAAGATATGTCTGAGAGCTTTATTCTGCAGGGGACTAGTAACGGCTTATGATAATGCTTCCCCATATTTATGTGATCATATACAAAAATGTTTTCTAAATATTTTATCCCCAATATGCCTCAACGTGTTTCTTTTCCCCAGGGGCCGTATGCTATACTCCCTTCTTTCTAAATCCAATTGTTTTCTTCACACTCTTTTCTAAGCTTCAAGCTATTCTATTTTTCCATTGTATTCAACGTTTCCTGTATCGCTGAAATTCTACGGTCAGAAAATGTCTATTCCTTTTCGGAATTATTTACTTCAATATGTTCTTTATATTTCTTATTTTCAATTGTTGTAATTTTTTTTTATTTCCTCTTTTAACATTTATAGAGGTAGTCTTTTCTATTTTTCATATAGATTTGTCTTCTTTCCATAAATATTTTTTGCCTATTATTTTTTTTTATAGCCTATTGTATCAAATAGAAAAAATATGAATACACTATTTGATTTGTTATACTTTCTACCCTATATCTAATGACTTCGGTATTATAATATAAACTTATGAACTCGATCCTGTATCCTTTACACTTGAAAAAATGTAATTCTTATAGGAAAAAATGAAAGATGCTAGTAAAAGAGGGGGTAATTCATGATGAAAGTAAAGGTATCCTGGTACACAATAATATAAGATTCTGGAAGTTCTCTGAAAGATTTCCTAGAACCAACGTTAATGGACAATGGAGTCACTTCTTAAGTAATTGTAAGAATCATGCAAAAGATAAAGTTAACTATTATCCCTGATTGAATATTTTTAACCCTTT
>NC_090735.1:148669497-148671997 GCF_036898095.1 Palaemon carinicauda | reverse complement strand
TCCAGGAGTGAAGACGCAGCGATATCACTGGCCAGTGGAAAATCTTTACGTATAGTTGTCTGAGCAGATCGGGAAGTTGGGACAATTCACTTGGTGTCTCTGTGAGCAGATGTAGAAGGTCTGGGAACCAACCTGCATACTGCTATAGCAGAGTTATTAGGATCAGAAAGGGTGGGGGGAGGGAACCGCATAAACGTCCATATTACCCTATGGATGTTTGAAGGCATCCTGCCAGAAAGCTTGTGGAAGCAGTACACTGGAAGCTTCCTGTTGAGGGACATCGTGAACAGGTCTATCGTCGGCGAACCACACAAAATCAAGACTTTGTTGGCTATCTGTTGATTGAAAGACTATTTGGTACCAACTATCTGAGTCCTCCTGCTCAGATTGTCCACCATCAGATTCTTCTTGGCGGCGATTAAGCGGGCTGTTAAGGTTACCGAGTTATCTTCCATCAATCTGAAGATTTCCCAAGCTAGTTGCCATAGGAGCTGAGAAAAAGAACCTCTTTGTATATTTATGTGACCTACCACCGTAGTGTTTTCGCTCACCAGTATTACGGGGTGCCCCGGAAGGAGCTGATGGAAATGCTGAGGGAAATGCATAAGGGCCAGAAAAGAGGCTTTCATTTCCAGAAGGTTGATGTGGCACCACCTTTCCATTTTGGACTAAAGCCCGGATGCCATCAGGTGTAACAGATGAGCACCCCACCCTTTTGATGCATTCATAAAGAGCATCAGATCCTGGGGAGGAGAGATGAAGTCTACTCCCTTGAGCAGGTTGGTGTCTAAGACCCACCAGCTCGATTCCCACCAGCACTAAAGTGTCCGGTGGGTCTGTTTGCTGAGACCAAAAGGTCTTCAGCTGCCACTGAAGTAACTGAATGTGGAGATGGCTGTGAGGAACCAACTTCTAGAGAGAAGTTAGGTGTCCTAAAAGTTTCTGCATTCGATGTCCAGGCAGTTTGTCTCTCGCAGGGAAGTACAGAGCTATCTCTTTTAGTCTCATCGTTCTGTCCTCGGACGGTAAGATCTTGCCTATTGTGGTCTCGATTCTCATCTCTAAATATACCATATCTTAGACTAGTTGCAGATGAGACTTCTCACGATTTATTAGGGTCCCAGATCCTGACAAAAGGCCAGAAGTTTCTCTCGATGGAGAAGAAGGGTTTCCTTCGAGTTTTCAAAGAACTAGCCAATCGTCTAGATAACAAAGAAGACAAATGCCTTTTTTGTATGCCTATATGGGCACTAGAGTAAAGACTTGTGAACACCTGAGATGCTGTGGGCAGGCCGAAACACAGTAATTTGAATTAGTATGACTGATCATCCATAATAAAGTGCAGGTACTTACTTGATGAAGGATGTATTGAGACCTGGAAGTACACGTCCTTCAGGTCCAACGAGATCATTAAGTCACTCAGTCTGACAGCCTGTCTGATCGCTTGTGCCGCCTCCATTTTAAAAGGAGTCTGTAGTACAAACTCGTTCAGTACTGAGAGGTGTATAACAGGTCTCCAGCATCCAGGTGCCTTTTCTATACGAAATAAGAGACTGTAAAAGCCTGGGGACCATCCAGAGACATCCTGGAGAGCACCCTTCTCTAGCCTGGTCCTGATTTCGGGCCGTAGTTCCTAGTCCTTTGCCGATCCCTTGGCATAGGACTTCGTCATAGTTGGACTTTGAGTCAGTGGAGGAGGAGAGTTGGTGAAAGGGTTGATATACCTATTTCTTGATACGGAAGTCGACCAAGGGTTGTATCTGTAATTCAATCACCTCTGCCATCTGCTCATAAGGCATCCCCCCCCCCCCCGGGTAAACTGGTCTGGAGATTGGCCTCCCTTGCGTGGTTTTTCTCTCTGGGATTTCTTGCCATTACCTTTGCGTCCTCTGGGACGAAAAGACGGCTTCGAGTCTTTCATTGTTGGAGCGCTCTGCTTCTGGCTGGTCTAGGGTTTTGGAGGGGCTTGCTGGAAGGAGCGAGAGGAGATAACCCGTTGGAGGAGAATGTCTTGGCAACCCTTCTCCATCGGTTTGCTACGCTCTCAGTGGCCTCCCCGGCAAACAAGGCAGGTTCCTCCTTTGGACCATTATGCAGTTGCATTAGCCCCCTCTTCAACACCAGTGTACATCACATTACCTCAAGATCAAGTTAACCCATTGGTTCACCACGTTCTCTGTTAAGAATTTGAGTGTCCTTGCACCCAAAAGAAAGAGAATAGTGTCTGCCTCCTCTTAGGATTGGAGAAGTCCTCGTTCTTGACGAGATAGTCAACAGTGCCCAACCAACAGTCTAGTCATGAAGCTGATTGTGAGGCACTATTTTTAAACCCGCTCCATGTTGGCAGTGTTCGCAGCAGAGAACTAAACTGGAATAGTCGTCAACTTCTTAACGATATAATTGCTGGATCCAGTGGTAGAGGGGATGGATCGTCTCTCACTACCTTAAAGTACTCTCTCTCTGTCTTCGTAAGGAGGAGAAAGTAACTTAGTGGAGGCTA
>NC_090735.1:148641997-148651997 GCF_036898095.1 Palaemon carinicauda | reverse complement strand
CCCTTTTCTATTTCAATAGTTTGATGCTTGCTACCACCAAAAGTTGGGGGAAGTGCCTTGGTATATATATATATATATATATATACTGTATATATATATATATATATATATATATACATATATATATATATATATATATATACATATAAATATATATATATACATATAAATATATATATATATATATATATGTTATATGTATATATATATATATATATATATATAATTATATATACAGTATATATATATATATATATATATATTCAGGGTATTCAGCGTTATGAATCTTCATCTGTAGTGGATAACATGGGAGGGTGGGCTGTGGCACCCTAGCAGTACGAGCAGAACTCGGTTGAGACCCTTGTCAGGCTAGGATGAATATAGAGAGGAGAGGTCCCCTTTTTTGTTTCATTAGTTTGATGTCGGCTACCACCCAAATTTGGGGAAAGTGCCTCGGTATATATATATATATATATATATATATATGAATAGAATAGTATTAACTCATAAACAATTGCAAGTATAGGCTTACTGTAACAGGAAAGCGGGTTGGAGTAACTGCTTTACGTTCACGCATTTAAGGTCACGAGTTGTTTAGGGTTACGACAAAAGAGGTTTATGGCTTCCTGATATGGCAATTCATCGTTGGATTATCCGCCAATAGAAAAAAATTCTAGTAGCATTCTCGCATTGGCTAAAATGCAGTCTCTGCTATTGTGTTTCAGTGTCTATATTTAGAGGATAATACTTTTAATTTAGGACCAATTAATGTAAAATTTTGCACATATAGAATACTGTTTAAAATTACTTTATTCCCATCATCAGATTTTGTAAATTTTTTTCCAATGTGAAATTATATTTGGTACATAATAGTACATAATGTTTGTAATGTAGGATATATAACAACTCAGGCTGCCTTGCTGTATCTTTTATTAATCTGATTCAGCCTGTAAAGCATGACAATATAAATAGGTATTCCAAATATGATTTTCCACCACATTTAACAACCCTACATTTAATAACATCACATTTGATATATAATACATTAACAATAATACATAGTAATAGTGCAATGAATAATAATGCAAAATGAACAGTACACGACAAATGCATACCCGCTCAACTTACAATGTGACCGCCCATTCTTAGCCATGGTAATTAATTGAATACGCCATCCGTCTATACACTTCCACCGACACTTGTCAGTCATAACACCGTCCTGCACTGCTTCCCCGCACCAACATAAAGAACTTGCTTGAAGGATTTTCGGTATCAGACCATTATAATTTCTCGTGCCCGTATCCTCATTATGTCCCCGAATACAATGACAATACGAACATTAATGTAAAGTTTACTAATAAAATTTCATAAAAAATGCAGAACCAGCTAATTATAATTTACACAGAAAATAACACTGCATCTTATGACACGAACGATATGTCAATCACGAATGGCAATCACACTACAATAATCACAACAATGAAAACTGAGGCGGTGAAAAATACAACTAAGAAAATCGCAAGGACGGGAGAATTTTGCAAGTCTCCTATCCTTGGAACAATCCGACAGTACTACAAATGCCGCTTCTAACTAAAGCAACATGTTCTCAGTAATTTCGAATTGTCCAAAAGTTACAATATTACCAAATACAATTCCCAATATTTATCCAACTTAACATGTACATGAATTGCATTAACCACCATATTACCACAACCACATAAATACAAACTAATATGATGATGATCATAATATACTCCCCCCCACAACAGATTAATGCCACTTAAGTCTACTGTTCTTCCACCGGAAGTATCACCACTAATTTATGCACCGATCTGGTTATTAGTTTATCAAGTTCTCCCAAATACCGTTTTCCAAACTTATTTATCTTATATCTGAGTACCACATCCCTTGTTTTTCCATCTTTTCCCTGCATCCCTTCTACCACTTGTGCTAATTTCCATTCTCCTCTCAATGCATTTTGGTCATTAACAAGTACAATATCACCCTTCATTACACTTCTTACATTCACATGCCATTTTTGTCTTACAATAAGAGTTGGAAAATAATTTTTCATCTATTTATTCCAAAACAAGTCTACTATTTTCATCTTAAATGCATATGACTTATTAAAATTAACTCTCTCATTCCAAAATCCACAAGGAGCTTCGATGGTAGATCTACCCAATAGTAAATCATTAGGTCTTAACACAGTCCCTTCGGTAAAGTTTTCCCCTGGTTTAAACCCAATAGGCCCTTCATTCAACATATTGGCAACTTCATACATTACAGATTGTAGTTCCCCAAAAGATATGACTGATTCACCTATGTTTCTGGTGAGTGACCTCTTCACCAGTCTAATTAACGACTCGCTACAAGCGTTTTCCCCTGGGGCATCAGCAGATTTATTAAATACCCAGGTTAAACCTTCAAATTTTCCAAAGTTAAACACTAAACCTTTATTCCACTGAGTAAACCATTTCTCTCAACTCCTTGTTAGCAGACATCAACTGCGTACTATTATCACTGTAAAGCTTCTTTGGAAATCCTCTTAGACATGTGAACCTTTTCAGTACAGTAAGAAAGTTTTGAGTATCATAACCCTCAGAAATATCCAATGTACAGCCCTTGTAACCATGCAATTGAAAATTACTCCAAATATTTTCCTTTTCACTCTTCTTTTTACAGTATCACAAACCCAGAAAGGGCCAAAAAAGATCTAGGCTAACATTATGCCATGGAGGACATGGTTCAAGTCTCTCTTTTGGCAACTCTCCCATAGCTTGTGATGTACAGATCTTGTAAATTCTTCGACATACTACACACTGTTTTCTAATAGATTTCATTGTTTTCCTTGCTCCCAATATCCAATATTTCACTTGAGCTCTAGCAAGACTTGATTCAACTCCACTGTGATCCTTTTGATGTATGTGAGACATGTATATTAAAGAGAATGGGTGCTTTTGTGGGAGAAGTATAAACTGATTCTGATCCCAATTGTCCTTCAACCATTTGGACATCCTGCTACCCCCGGGTGACTATGCCATCCTCTCTCGAAACTGGTCCTAAACGTCTATACCTCTTTTCCCAGTCTTGTGGCAAACTTGCTTGAGCGTTTTTGACGAAATACAACTCAGCTTGCTGTATCTCTTCTGTACTAGGATCGCACAATATAGCCTTAAACGATTTTTTCTTTATTGCACTAATAATTCTAGCCATCACTGATAACAGTCTTTTCATATTGCTAAATCTTTGGATATCAATCACCTGGCTACTTGAATTAATTTCTCCTTCATTTAAGGCCACTCTTGCAAAAACAACATCAGGAAGATCCGACACTGTACTCTGTTTTACAGGCCATTCCGAGGAATCTTGATACAGGAATTCTGGACCCTTTTGCCAAAAAGATTCTGTGTCTAATTCTCTGGGGTTACATTTCCTAGTAGTCAAATCAGCGTTGTTTTCCTTGGAAGATACCCAAAACCATTCTATGGGTTCAGTTTTGGACTGAATTTCTGCAACCCTAATTCCAACAAAGGAATTAAACTGGTGGGATTCCTTCTGGATCTGTGCTCTTACTATCTCACTGTCAGTGATGTGGATTACCTTAGAGAATTTGTATCTCATATTGATTTCAACGGTTGCCCTCAATCTCGATGCTAAAACAGCAGCACACAGTTCTAATCGTGGTATACTGATTTGTTTCATAGGCGCTATTCTATTCTTTGAACAAAGAAGGTTTACATAATAATTACCATCTTGCTTTTCCCATCTAACATATGCTACAGCTCCATACGCTTTTATACTATTATCACAAAAAATTATCAGCTCTGGGTCTTTAATTACGTCTGCAGGCCTTACACACCTATTAAAACAGATATTTTCAATTTCAAACATTTCCCTAAACAAATTTTTAGCTTCAGAGTATAAGGTATCACTAATAGGATCATCCCATCCCCTTGGATGTCCCTCATTAATTTCTACAATGATAGAACGCATCAACAACTTTGTCTTCAGCGTAAATGGTGTTAAGAGTCCCAAAGGATCATACAGCTTTGCAAATTGTGATAGTACACTTCTCTTAGTCAACAGAGGTGGCATACAACTCTCAAAATTATCACAGTTCACATCCGACTCTATTCTACCTTCACAGGTTTTTTTTTTTTTTTGTGAAATTGAGTTTGACCCTATATGAGAAAGTATCCAGTTTAGGTTTCCAACTTAAACCCAAAACCTTTTCCTGTTCAGTATTTAAAATCCTAGCATTATTATCCTTATCCTCTCCCGATAAAACCCAGTATTTAATCTGAAATCCTCCCAATCTTAATACTTCTTCTACCTCTTTAATCCTTTCCAATGCACAATCCTTCGAGTTAACACTACTGATGATGTCATCAACGTAAGAGTCCTCTACTATCATCTTGGATGCTGGCGGAAAGCAATTATTAATTTCTGCAGTTTTACGAAGTGCCATCATTGCAATAGATCCTGAGGGTTTATCCCCAAATGTAACAGTCTTCAATTTATAATGACTAGGATCTCTTTCCAACTCAAAGTTTCTCCATAAAAAACTGTGAGTATGCATATCCTCTTCTGAAAGTTTTACAGTATTGTACATCTTTTTAATATCACCAACCACGCCTATCTTTCCTTCCCTGAATCGTAATAGTATTCCCAATAGGTTATTAATTACATCAGGTTCCTTTGCAAGTAGGTCATTCCGAGATATTCCTTGATATGATGCTGCAGCATCAAATACTATTCTCACTGGGGTTGATGAGGAATCTGTTTTATAAACTGCATGGTGGGGTAAGTAGAAGATTGGACCCTTATAATCCAGCTCTGACTTCAATAATTTACCGCTACCCCTCGATCCAACATGTCTTGAATTTGTTCTTGATATTTTGTGCATTGTGTTGCTCCCAGCCTTTTCAGTCTCTTTTCGGTAGCCTTCAATCTAGCATAAGCCATCGGAAAATTATTTGGCAGTTTAGAAGGGTCAGAAATCCAAGGATACTTAGATATCCAGCACAAGTTTTCTTCATCATAAGTTAATCCATCTTCAATGAGTTTGAGTTCTCTCTCTTCCCTAATAGTTAAATTTCCCTTTACTGAACATTCTCCGCATTTGCAACCTCCACATTTTGGGATACACTCCGTTCCCAAACTTTCATCCAAGAAATAATTCTCCACTAATTTACCCACATTTGGTTTAGCCCTGAAATGCCAATCAGCAGTGTCATCGTAGCTTATATGATTAATTTGAACACAGTACTTCTTTTCACCTTCCTTCTCATCAAATCTACCCCTAATGCAGAGTCCAAAATCATTGGACAATAATTGAATATTATCTACTGTTTTTATGACTTGTGGCAATAAAGTACAGTAATCTGATCGTATTAGCAGCTCTATACGTCCCTCTGGCCTTTGAAGGTGTTTCTCCTGCACCTCAGTCTCCTTGCTATTTCTCCCAAATCCATATGATGATGAACAGCAGTTATTTCAGACACGCCACAAACTTCTATAAGTTTTTCTATTCCTGCTTGATCCTTTAATGATACTTCATAAACACAACTATCCAACTCCTCTGTGTGATCACCAACTTTAGTCATAGATAATTGTATAGGAATACCTTTGAGTCCTAGTTTCCTTGCCATTCTAAATGTAATTAAACTAATGTTACTTCCTGCATCATACAACGTGGGGATAGACTTCCCTTCACTGTTAACAAACCCAGTCATCAGAATTGCACCTTTTTTACTTAAATAGTTACTTGTGGCATCAATTGTTGAATTATTTGGATTGTTAAATAGTGTGTGTAAACTTGAATGATGATGTTTACCACACACCTCTCCATTTACTTTTACCCTACATGGAAATCTTTTCCCACAATTTCTGGAGAAATGTCCCGTACGGAGACAGGCGTAGCAAACTCCCTTTTTTCTTAAAAAGTCCATCTGATTTTCAGCTGACCATTGCTTAAATGTCATACAATCCTTCAATTCATGAGATTCACTATCATGGACAGGACAATTTTTTCTTACCTGATCACTGTTTTACCTTGTTCTATTAATTCCACCTATATTTTTTCCTTCGCTAATGTGATAGAAACTGGTTAAACATTCAGACAATTGATTTTGAAGTTTCTCTTGTCCTATAGTCAACAATTTTATAGCTTCTGCTAATTCCTTTTCCTTAACAAATTCCCTTTCCACAGTATGTACGGTTACCTTAGTCGCACCACTTCTTGAATTATCTTGTAAATACTCCAGTGCTTTGCGATGATCTGTCAGAAATGTAACCAAATTCTTAAATTTGTCCGAATTTAATTCCTGCACTTTAATGGCCCATTCTCTTTTTAACACCGACGGCAGCAATCTTTCTACTTGGGTTAGTACAGTAGTATTCTCCAGTTCTGTAGTCAAGTTTAAATTACTTACATCTAACCACACCTTTTCTACTGTATTGATTAGATTAATTAACTTTCTGTCATCACTATCATTAAGCGGTTTATATGCCCTTATATCTCCCAATATCGCATTGATCAGTTTTCCTTCATTACCGTATGCTTCATTTAGTCTATCCCACATTCGTTTATAATCATCTATATCCTCCACAAGCCTCCTCGGTTCCCCTTCTAATAATATTCTAAGTACGTACGGGTCTTTCCCATGTTGTGACACAACTAGTCTTTCATAATCTCTTACAAAGGCAGGAAATGCTCTCACTGAACCACTAAATTTTGGAGGCTCAAGTTTTTTCAAGGCAAGCACAGTATTTTTCACTTTTATCTTTCCCTATATCACGCCAAGTAATGAATATTTTATAGTTTCCAATTCCTGTATATATTCCTCATATTCCTGACAAGATTCGCCAACCTTTAATTGTTCTATCATTTGTTCATTGATAACATCAACCTTTTCGAAACACTCACTAACCTCAGTGTACAACACTTCCAATGTTTCTATCGAGTCTCCTCTTCTCTGTGCATCCTTGAATAATCCAACCTTCCGATTGAACCTCCTCTTGGCTGTGGTGCGTTCCCTCTTCAATTCCTCCATGGCTGCTCTGCGATATTGCTGAATTGTAATGCAGGATATATAACAACTCAGGCTGCCTTGCTGTATCTTATATTAATCTGATTCAGCCTGTAAAGCATGACAATATAAATAGGTATTCCAAATATGATTTTCCACCACATTTAACAACCATACATTTAATAACATCACATTTGATATATAATACATTAACAATAATACATAGTAATAGTGCAATGAATAATAATGCAAAATGAACAGTACACGACAAATGCATACCCGCTCAACTTACAATGTGACCGCCCATGCTTAGCCATGGTAATTAATTGAATACGCCATCCGTCTATACACTTCCACCGACACTTGTCAGTCATAACACCGTCCTGCACTGCTTCCCCGCACCAACATAAAGAACTTGCTTGAAGGATTTTCGGTATCAGACCATTATAATTTCTCGTGCCCGTATCCTCATTATGTCCACGAATACAATGACAATACGAACATTAATGTAAAGTTTACTAATAAAATTTCATAAAAAATGCAGAACCAGCTAATTATAATTTACACAAAAAATAACACTGCATCTTATGACACGAACGATATGTCAATCACGAATGGCAATCACACTACAATAATCACAACAATGAAAACTGAGGCGGTGAAAAATACAACTAAGAAAATCGCAAGGACGGGAGAATTTTGCAAGTCTCCTATCCTTGGAACAATCCGACAGTACTACAAATGCCGCTTCTAACTAAAGCAACATGTTCTCAGTAATTTCGAATTGTCCAAAAGTTACAATATTACCAAATATAGTTCCCAATATTTATCCAACTTATCATGTACATGAATTGCATTAACCACCATATTACCACAACCACATAAATACAAACTATTATGATGATGATCATAATATAATGTTGTATCTATAAAAGAAAATTACACTGGTAAGAATGAAATATGATCATTAGCCATTTTCCATGGTAGGTTGTCATGTGACCTATACTACTAATATTCTCAAATTCTATCACTTTGCTCTTTTTTAAATGATTTATCTCTGTTATGCTTATATGTATTATGCTCTGTTATGATATCACGGATTGTGTCATGAATTTTAACTATTTTTCATCATAGATAATGCATGACTGAATGCTTCTTGCATACTCATATAGCAGGCCTTCAGAAATCACTTATGATATAGAAATATCGTAAGTAAAGAAAGTTGATCATATTTCAATTCAATGACGATTAGGGAGTATTTTCTTATTAAAACATAAAATAGTGGTTAGGATCGCAATTATAGTTTATGTAATAATAAATGAATTAACATTGATCATCAGTCGTGCTTAAAATATAATAACCTTGAGTGAGAGCATGAGTAACTACCTTCATTTTCAATCATCCAGATTAAGTTGAAGAGATTACACTTCAAGTACTACATTTTTATTCATGGTCCCCCTTATGTAGGTGCAAAGAATGAATCAGTTCTCAATATATTCTCAGAGTAGATTAAATTTTGGCTTATTTAGAATATAAAGCTATGATATGATTTCCTCTTTACCCTCACAGGTTTATATTGTATATTGGCTCACCCAAGCTTAGTCCTCGTAGTGAATGCTATTTCCTACCGCAAACCGCTGCCATCATTCCTCGAACACCTCTGGTTATTGAGGTGAGTTTATATCTAAGTCAATGGCGTAGTAATTGATGGCTAGCCAGAAGTCCATGATATTTGTATATATATACATATATATATACATATATATATATATATATATATAGATAGATAGATAGATAGATATATATATATATATATATAGATATATATATATATATATATATATAAATATAAATATATATATATATATATATATCTATCTATCAATCTATATATATATATATATATATATCTATATATATATATATATATATATATATAAATATAGTCACACTTACCTTTATTATGCAGGTATATGGGACATTAATCGGTAAATATTCCTTTTGAAATCTTTCTATTAATATCATAGATTACGAATTCATTTTCTATGAATATTTAAATTGATTTCAGAATACATTTTTACGGTAAAATTAATTTTTTTCTCCTCTTTCTGGCAAAGTCTTAATCCCTCTTGAAAATATAATTTATTCTATTATAACTTAAATATTATTATCAATAAATATCTAAATAGTATAGTTTGTCTATATACTCTTTTCTTAATATCTAATGATACATTTATGTTTCATAAGCATTTCCCTTTGTAACTATATATTTTCTTTGATGTGAAAGGAAACGCCACTTCGTTTATTGTTTGAGCTTGAAAATCTTCCACGTAAACAAAAACAAAACACAAAAATCAATTCGGAAATCTGATTTTTTGGCAAAGCTTTGCGTCCGAGTAAAGCAAATTTGATTTGTTGCTAAAGCAACTGGCGATTCAATTACAATTCAAAATCTATTACATGAATCCCTTTGTAGCCACTTGAGTTTTCATGACAGAAAGATGCACCATAAAGGGTCAAAAATAATTATTCAAAACTTCCAAAAAAATTAAAAAAATAGAATAATCATGACACTGACTTACAACGTTCTACATATCATTATAGTTTTTGATGGATTTCGAAACCGAATACGAAATCCTTATTTATATAATATCCAGAGTTTATACATCAAAACACATATAAAACACCTTGGACTTCTTTGGCCGTCATTGATATCTGGTTTAGCGTGTTCAACTTTATTACATCATAACACATTCAAATATGAATATGATTCTTCATAAACATAATATATATATATATATATATATATCTATATATATATATATATATATATATATTTGTGTGTGTGTATATATATATATATATATATATATAAATAGATAGATAGATGCGCGCTAAACCAGAAATCTGTAACGGCCAAATGAATGTCAGGTGTCTTATAAGTCGTACATTAGAGAGAGAGAGAG
>NC_090735.1:148634497-148636997 GCF_036898095.1 Palaemon carinicauda | reverse complement strand
TAGCTCCAAAGTTATCTGTTATTTTGCGCAAGTTAGCAAGAAAAGGAGCTTTTAGCACATGTTGGAGAATTGGTAATGTTACTCCTCTAAGTAAATGTGTTTGTGGTAGCTCAAGTCCCACTGATTACCGCCCAATTTCCATAACTCCCATATTATCTAAAGTTTTTGAACGTCTTCTGGCAAAACGTCTTAATAGGTTTGCTGAAGATAATCATCTACTCCCTAGTTTGCAATTTGGTTTTCGTAAAGGCCTTGGAGCATGTGATGCCCCTCTTACAATCTCCAATGCTATACAGAAATCCCTTGATTGTGGTCAGGAAGTTCGTATGATTGGCCTTGATTTTAGTGCTGCCTTTGACCGTGTTAATCACGAGGCCCTTGTTTTCAAACTGAAACAGTTGGGAGTGGGTGAGTCGTTTCTTAGCATTATTATTGATTTTTTAAGTAATAGATCTCAAAGAGTTGTTGTTGATGGGCACCATAGTGATTATAGGAATGTGGTATCCGGTGTACCACAGGGTAGTATTCTTGGCCCATTACTTTTCATACTATATACACATGACATGTGGTTTGGCCTAGAAAACAAGCTTGTTGTATATGCAAATGATGCCACTCTCTTTGCATCAATTCCATCCCCTGGATGTAGATCTGGGGTTGGTGAATCCCTTATTAGAGATTTAGCTAGAATTAGTGCATGGTGCAAATTATGGGGTATGAAGTTGAATCCTCACAAAACTCAAAGTATGATTGTAAGTAGGTCAAGGACGGTGGCTCCTCAACATCCGGATCTCAGTATTGATAATGTTTCTTTAAATTTGTATGACTCTTTCAAAATTTTAGGTGTGATTCTCGACAGCAAATTTACTTTTGTGAAACATATATGGTCTGTGTTTTTTTCAATTGCACAAAAAAATAGGCTTATTGAGAAAGTCTTTCAAGATTTTCGGTGATTAATCTATTCTGAAGAAGTGTTTTAATTCTTTCATTCTACCTTGTTTTGAGTATTGTTCTCCTGTCTGGTCTTCAGCTGCGGATTCTCATCTTAATTTGTTGGACAGAAACTTACGGTCTGTTAAATTTCTTATTCCTGATCTAGATATTAATCTCTGGCACCGTCGTTCAATTAGTTCATTATGCAGGTTGCATAAGATTTTTCATAACTCTGATCATCCTTTACATTCAGATCTCCCTGGACAATTCTATCCTGTTCGTAATACTAGACATGCAGTTAATTCTAATAGCCAGGCCTTCTCCAACATGAGGCTCAATACTACGCAGTACTCTAGAAGTTTTATTCCAGCTGTTACCAAGTTGTGGAATGATCTTCCTAATCGGGTAGTTGAATCAGTAGAACTTCAAAAGTTCAATATTGGAGCAAATGCTTTTTTGTTGACCAGGCGAAAAATGAGTCTTTTTATAGTTTATTTATGACATATTTGTTTTTGATGTTGTTTATAGTTTATATGTGACATATATGTTTTGACGTTGTTACTTTTTTTAGAACGATTTATTGTTAATTTGTTCTCTTCGTTTATTTATTTCCTTATTTCCTTTCCTCACTGGGCTATTTTTCCTTGTTGGAGCCCCTGGGCTAATAGCATCTTGCTTTTCTAACTAGGGTTGTAGTTTGGATAATAATAATATATATATATATATATATATATATTTTATATATATATATATATATATATACGTATATATATTCATATGTATATTAACATATATATATATATATATATATACGTATATATATTTATATGTATATTAACATATATATATATATATATATACATATTTATAGGTATATATATAGATAGATAATGTATATTATATATATTTATAAACATATATAAATATAAATATATATATATATATATATATATATACATATATATATATGTTTATATATACATATATAAATAGTTAATATTTATTTATATATATATATATATATATATACATAATTATATATTTATATATGTATATACATACATATACATATACATATATATATATTTTTATATATATATATATATATATACATATATATACATATTTATAGGTATATATATAGATAGATAATGTATATTATATATATATATATATATATATATAAATATATATATATATATATATATATGTTTATATATACACATATAAATAGATAATATATATATATATATATATATATTATATATATATATATATATATATATATGTACATAATTATATATTTATATATGTATATATATACATACATACATATATATATATATATATATATCAACATATTTTTCGATTTTTATTTAACCCTTGGACGAAGACTTTAGCAATATCAATTCCCATATGGAGTTTGGGCAATTTTCATAACTATACTGACAAATGGGGATTCATGATGGTGGGTTTTTTACGTTTGTTCTCTGTCAATAGATCAACGAAGTAGGGGTGGCCTGAATAGATGAATGTCGATTATAATTCAATATTTACACAACAAACTCTC
>NC_090735.1:148598126-148613126 GCF_036898095.1 Palaemon carinicauda | reverse complement strand
ATTTATCATGAAAATATTCCATCATTCAAGATCAGTTAAAATGTCATGACTGCTTTGAGGAGATTTTTTTTTTTCCTTTTACCAAAAATGTAATTTCTATGAAACACCAGTTTAAACATTTTCATATTAGTACGCTATAAGTATATTAAACAGAAGACAAAACATTAATGCTAAAAACTAGCTCAACTTTCTGTATATTTAAGAAATCCTGCTTCTGTGATTACGAGTTATTAAAAGAATCTTTTGCTTTCAGATAAGATAAAATGTTCATATAACTAAATAAATGTTATCAACTCTTTATATATTCAATCAATGCATATTACACGTAAACTAACAATATTTACAAATTAATAAGCGTTTAATGCAAAATTATAGTAAAATGCTCTAATTTCACCGTTTTAATGCCTAATGATAAAGAAAATAACATCCATAGCAAAAAAAAAAAAGAGTAGACATTAATATAACAAAAGAATGAAATCGATTTCTAACTTAAGAGTCATCCCTCCCCCCCCCCTCTCTCTCTCTCTCTCTCTCTCTCTCTCTCTCTCTCTCTCTCTATACTCTCTCTCTCTCTCTCTCTCTCTCTCTCTCTCTCTCTCTCTCTGTTATTCCTTAGAAATTAATTTTCAAACGATCTAGGTAGGGTAAAGGAACCACTAAATCGATGATATTCGCAGTCTTGCACATATCCTCTTTATCTAAACGTAGAATTTAATTCAGCCTTTCTTGAAAATTGTAACTATCTTATTACTAAACCTTTATTTGTTGCTGTTTTTTTTTTTTTTTTTTTTTTACTCTGCCGTCGATGAAAGTGCCAGAAAGGGAGTTTTGTATATAAGCTGACATGGACAGTTGTTTTAATGACGTTGTCCTACTAAGCATTTATCATTTCTAAATTAGATAAAGCATTTTGTGTAATTCAGGGCTAAAGCCAATAACTTCAGATAATTTCATAGGCTAAGAGACTAATAATCTTTATTTGTTTCAGTGTTGGAATGGTTTTATTTCAATATTTCGGCTTACTAAAGGGTACCCATGGGAAGTAATATAGAACTTGGATGTTAGACTTTATGTTCAGACAAATTAAAATCTACATAAATATTTTCTTGTTGGGTTGATTTATTATTATATTTTCCCATCATTATTTATATTTATTGTAGGAAATTATAATTATTCTTAAACATTCCATTCCAGATAGTCTCCTTTACAGAGTTTCTAGCATATGCAGAGAAGTGAAATGTGTAATACTAAAAAATATCTTTAATTAAATCTCTTGTGGAATCGAGCAAACAACTGGAAGAAGGTGCAAGAAAAGACCAATTTATTTTTTACGCAGCCCTTATAAACCACTCCATTACCATCTTGGTAGTTTGGCTTTAGGCAGTGGCAAGGCTTCCTTTCAAGTGGGAGGCAAAAGTCTTCAGCCAGAAATTTGAAACACTACACGTTGTCGTTTGTTTTAGATAGCGCTTTTCTCACCAACTTCTACAAGCTTTACCGATGCAAATGAGGTTGGGTCCTTGAGTTACTGGTCATGCTGAGACTGCGTCGAACAAGAGAGTAGCATAAACAGTTTTAGCAGACGATTCCGGGAAATCCTTTTAGATCTATTAAAATTCGTATAACCAATTACTGAGGTATATCGAAATTAATTTATACCAGACATGGATGAAACTATGATAGCTTGAGTGAAGAAAGATTTACTCCCTATAAACGTGTAAAAGAAAATAATTAAGGCCAAAGGTAAATTCTCTCTCTCTCTCTCTCTCTCTCTCTCTCTCTCTCTCTCTTCTCTCTCTCTCCCCTATATGCAAATGGAAATTTCAAGGCAAAAATCACTCCCAATCAGTCAATATTTTTTAGCTCTATGCGTAAACATTTTTTTTTCACGTGAGTCTGTGATAATTGAATAGAAATTTCAAATTAGACTGAATTTTTGTTTCCCTTTTTCTTCCTTTGCTCGAATCCAATCACGTATTTCTTCATTTCAAATCAGATTTACTCAAAAATAGTTTATTCTTCTATCTCTTATTCTTATAGCAACGTTTGTTTTTATTGCCCTATTTAAGAGCAAACGTAGAAGCATTGAACAGTTTTACTGTAAAAGATGTCATATGTGTATAATTAGGAATCACATTCCAATTCTCTCTTAAAAATTACATTTTCATTCATGTTTTTCATTCAGTCTTTTCATAAGCATAAGAACTTCCTAACTCATTGTCGAATCAGAAGTGAAAGAAAAAGGCCCAATAATAATGTGTTAAATTTCATTGTTGAGTGGAAACGGGATTAAGTTTTGACAGTTCTTCCTATCCAAGAATAAAACTAAGAAAAATAGACAATGCCATGTTCAGTGTTGCTTTCTAATGTTGAGATACAAAGTAAAATCAAGGAATTATATTTCGTTCTACAAAGTGGTGAGTAAAGGCTGAACTGATTTGTCTCGTTTGTTTTTGATACGTCAGGAGCACACTTTTAATTGCGATCGATATATACTGATAATGTTAATTTTTCTTATCATCATTAATTAGCATGTAAACTGTGTCACTATGTCGATTTTATATATATATATATATATATATACATATATACATATATACATATATATATATATAATATATTTATATATATATATATATATATATATGTATATATATATATATATATATATATACATATATATATATATATATATATATAATTTGTATATATATACATATATATATATACTTATTTTTATATATATAATATATATATATATATGTGTGTGTGTGTGTGTATGCGTATATATAAATATATATATATATATATCAATTCATATGTTCTTGGTATATAGTTTGGAGTCTTAGTATTAACGTATGAATATGTATAAAGAGTTAAGTTTTTATAAATTGGGAAACTTGCTATTGAATCGCGTAACACACTTTCATTTTTTTTTATGTGAAGTTTTGACTGTATATTTTGAATGAGATTTCCCGAAATAATGGTACAACAGAAGGGCAATGCTTAAGGGATCAATGTATTATGTTAGTTTATCAATGAGATAACAATAGATTGAATATATATATATATTATATATATATATATTAAATATATATATATATATATATATATAATATATATATATATAATATATATAAATCATCGATAAAGTATATATCTTCAAATGATGCCAGTCGGATCTTCAGAAATGAGATGGCATCTGATATTTCTACCAAGTCAAACAGATGTTATGAGATATAATGTAAGAAACAGAAGGGGCTCACTTTGGGTATTAAAGAGCAACTCACATTAGAGTAAGAATGAAGGCAGTAGTCTTCGGTAATCTAGTTATATGCCTCTGCAGCTATTTCCTCTTCTCCAATCATAAAAAGAGTTACCCTAACTGGCTTACCGTTTGTCTACCTCTTCTGCCTGCATTGGACATTTAATTTCCACAGAGCTACCCATTTACATAACTTAACACAGTATTAGGTGGATATTAGATTGATAAAAGGGAGGGGTGCTAACTCCGAAATAAAACAATTCGGAAAGAAAAGTTTATTCGCTTCCGTATGAACAGAATATTTTGAGTTTTCTTTCACAGTTTACTTTCCGTGAAGCTTTGGTGTAATATTTTCAGTGCAATAGCGAGTCGTGTAAGTAAAAGATCAAAAAGGCTTAATTAATAATATTTCCTTCTTCGTGTTGTCTATATCTTCGCTCATAGAAACAGGTGATTATAAGAAAAGTATTTTCTTTTTGTATTATAAGTATCAATTTGATAAATACAATATCAGAAAATCAAAATTTCACTAAACTGATTGACATTTGAGGTGATACAAGGTAAAACAGCAAAAACGTAAATGATAAACGAAGAGGTACCGTGATAAATGTTACATTGGCGAGGTGGATAAAAGTGTAAAATAATCAAAAGGAGTTCTTTCAAATAGCTAAATTCAGTAAAGGGAGCCTTTATATGATTAAGTCTTCCACCATCTACGGTTTTTGGTCAAAGAGAAGAGTTTCCGCTCTATAATTTTTCATCGGCGACACCACCAACCTTGTAACTTTAATTACCTCTGAAAAGGGGAAAGATTAGGTTTTGATCACATCATTATTCATTTTATTCCCCTTTCTCAGAATTCTCGTTAATTTAAAGAGAAAAAATATTGTGAAATTAAAATCTGTCTAATATTCATTGAATATAGCCAGGTTGTATATATTCTGATTTTGATTATATGAAATTATATTATTGATATAAATAACGCAATATATAGGTATTATCATTATTATTATTATTATTATTATTATTATTATTATTATTATTACTTGCTTAGCTACAACAATATTTGGTAAAGCAGTATGCTATAAGCCCAGGGGCTCCAACAGGGAAAATAGCACAGTGAGGAAAGGAAACAAGTGCTTACATACTTGTCCTTTAAATATTTATTCCGAAGAGAATGGGTATCCCCCTTCTGTACCAGCCGAGGTTTTCATTTGCGAGATTTTTATGTTAACTATTTATTACTCCTTTTCAGCTGAAAAGTTTTGAAGTAAAGGAATAACAGAATGACAATAACATGATCGTCAATAAAATGGTGGTAGCTTCAAAAGGCCTTAGATCCAAAACGTATTGCAAAATCTTTTTGAGATATTTACGAAATAAGCAATTTATAAGATAAGGTTCGAAGCGCTGAATCAATTGCTACATTCAATCTGTATGCAAGTGAAAAAAGTTCCTTTTAGAAAAGATGCCCCTTTCTTTAAAGGTAAACCAATATGCCGTAAGATACATTGTATTAGAAACACATATTTTAATTTCCTAATCTTTTTTTTTTAGTTAATATGAAGACGAGAACATAATGCTTCAATCGGTATATTATAAAAAAACGAATTCTTAAATGTATAATTCAGGAAATTTCCAGGTAGAATATCCAGTCAAAATAACTATCGCAGTGTTCTTGGTCTTTAACTGGTGAACTTGTGTAATAAATTATGTAATGAATGGGCCAAAAAAAGTAAGGTTTATACATATTTTGTTGAATTTTGATTTATTAATTGCAAAGTAATTACTTGTGAGATTCATCAGTTGCCTTTGAAAAAAAAAAAAAAAAAGTAAACGAGAGTCAATACAAATCTCCAAATTTGTTAGTATATTATAGTACTACCTCCCTATAATGATGAAATAAAGTTCCCTAATTTCCAGTAACGGAAAGGCACGCCTGTTATGCTTTAAAAGAGGCAGAATCTAGGAATTATACAGTAGAAAACTCATTCCAGAATTTGTCCGGAGCCAGTACTTCCTCCTCTGTCTTTGATCACATTATGGAGGCAAATGTTATATTGCAATATTCATACATATGTGTTACGACGTCGCCCATTTCAGAATCATGTTTCCTCATCTGAAAGGACAAACCGGATAGAGCTAATTGGGAGGATTGCATCAGGTTAGCAGTTTTAATCGAGTTTTTGTGTTTTTTCTCCGTGTTGGATACCGGTAGGCTTTAGTAATTGGAATAATAACTGTATATAGGATTTTGATATCAAGTGTGCTGAGGCAGATTATCGTGCTGTAATCGCATTTATACACGTATCATCGCATATATAAATATATTTACATAAGTACAAACAAGTATAGATATTCTTATGAAACTGGTCTAGTGTAGGAGAAATACAGTAGTTTATTCATGTATTTTATATATATACTGTATATATATATATATATATATATATATATATATATATATATATATATAATATATATATATATATATATATATATATATATATCACATGTGCATTACAGAGGTGCATAGCCAGCCCATAAGATAAGGTCCTTCTGTGTAGACATAAGTTTTGTATGTAAATTACGTAAGACTTTCGTCGCCAAGTTCATTGTATTTCTCATTCAAGTCAGTAAATATGTAATGTTCTTTTATATTTTTATGAGGTATTGCATCTTGTTGGTGAGAAAATATGCAATTCTTATTTTATCACCATGTGCTTTAAAAGGATTTTGAAAAACCTAGTGTTAGGTCTTATCTCTTTTTTCATTTCGATCACAAAGGGTGAGCAGAGTTAGCTGAGAGAGAACCGTCTCAGGTTGTGTTGGTACATGTTTGAGAGAGTAATTTTTGACACCTTGCACCCATGAGCCAGTCACCAGGCTACCATATCCCGGTCCTGGAATATTCTGGAAGTAGCTTAGTCTTATACAGGCACCCCAGGGCTGAATAGCAGCAGTAGAGGAACAGCCGTCCTATGAAAGAGCCAATAATACCCTTTTTTCTCTCTCTCAATACCTATAGTGTTACTCTCCAAAGGGATTCTGCCCCCTAACATAAATCGTGTGTTGAAACGTAACAAAAGAAGTCAAAGGTTACTTCAAAGTTATTGTGTTGAGGTTACAATTGGTATTGTGTAAAGTTTTTTAACTAGCCCTGTTGTAACGTGAGAGGTATTTGTATCGTTATCTGGTTATCTATTTTCATCAAGTATCAAGCTTATATGTTGGTATATAAGTTAATTTCAAGAGAAACAAGTGATTCTATAATTTTCAAAAGTATTATTTGTTTTGTCTTAGTCTAAGGTTTATTCAGATTTAATATTTTAAGTCAAGTGATTTAATAATTATAAGATCGTAAAATTTTTGTCTTAATCTATGTTTTGGTCAGACTTAATATTTCGAGTGATTTATTTGTTTTATATACACTTTTCAAAGTATTATAATTTGAATAGAATATATATATATTTTTTAAAGAGTATATTATTCCAATCACCAGATTTTACTTTAGTATTCGCTCGTACCCTTGTTAAAGAATGAAGGTGAGAGTTGTTTGAATAATTCTTAAGAATAATTATCCAATTTTGTTTGAGTGTACTTAAGAGACCTTTGGATATTCAGTGTGTTTATATATTGCTTTCTGGAGGTTATTTAACTGTCTCAGAGTTCGGGTATTAATATTTTCAATAGTAGCAGATTTGATGTAAAAACAAACAGGTGAGCTTGGAACTCTAGAAGCTATATAGCAGCTAGTCAGCCGTAATATATACAATATTATATGTTTGGGTCCCAGACACGGAACCAGTGTATAATTACTTACATATATACATATATATATATATATATATATATATATATATATATATATATATATATATATATATATATATATATATATATATATATATATATATATATATATATATATTTCCCTAATCATTGCCATCTTCAGCTTTAAATTCGATACTTAATAGAAGTAGAAGATTCTTCTAAGGACTGTTTTCAAATATCGTAAATCTGTTGGACTTAATTTCATTCTCATATCATTTAACACAGATCTCACGAAACTGATATATATATATATATATATATATATATATATATATATATATATATATATATATATATATATATATATATATATATATATATATATATATATATATATATATATATATATATATCTCAGACGATTTGATTTCCAAACTTTACTTAACCTAGCCATTGTTTTAGTTATTATATTTACCTTTATCTCCACCGAGGAGGTTATATTTTCAAGTCGGTTTCTTTATCAATTTAGCTGTCTGTGAGTCTTTGGACAGGATTATGTCAAAACTGCTTAACGGGTTTAGACTAAATTTTCACCACAGAGAGATCTTAGGTCATGGACGACCCTTTGAATTTTGGAGATGAGTCGGTTTCGGATCGTGATTCAAGATACTGATGGGCATTTTTTTACATTTTAAAGATTACATTGAAAAAATTGACTGATTTTGACAAGATCTTCCCCTAGATAAATATTGGACAATGGGCGACTCCATTAACTTTTAGAGATGATCAGGTTCCATATCCACATTCTAGATCCATATTTGCATTTTTTGCCATTTCAAATATTATGTACAAAAATTTGGCCGATTTTGACAAGATTTCCACCACAAACAGGCAAATCTTAGACCATGGGCGTCTCCATTAACTTTGAGAGATGATCCTGTTACGGATTCATAATCTAAATCCATATTTATCTGTGAAACTGTTTATCATCCTTTCTGTAGACAGGATTGCGTTAAAACTTCTCGACGGATTATGACAAAAGTTTCACCATATAGATCTAAGGTCATGGATGACCTTATTTTATTCTGGAGATCATCTGGATATGGATCCATATTTGCATTTCTTCGCCATTTTGAAGATAACGTCATGACAAATTGTCAGATTTTGAAAAAAAAAAAAAAAATAATAATAATAATAATAATAGTAATCGCAAATACATTAAAGATCATGGATGTCTCCAAGGAGTCTTGGAGATGATCCGGATACGGATCCAGATTCTAAATACGTTTTTTCTTATTTTTCGCCCTTACAAACAACAGTAAAAGAAATTGACGTATTTTTGATGATATTACCATCAAGGAAAGATCTTAGGCAATGGCCGACTACAATAAATTTTGATGATGATCCAGATCAGGATTCATGATCAGGTTCAGCAATCTAGATCAGATGCAAATCGAATGTTTTTTTTTTTTTTTTTTTTTTTTTTTTTGTGTGTGTCAACATACCCCTTTCGCGAAGGTCCCAAATCTCTGATTGCTATTGTTCCTACTGTATCTCTACACTAAGACATATTTTGTTTAGACAAGGCTACTTGGGCGTATTAACGAAGGAAATTGAGACTATTATATATGATTTGCATTCGGATATCAGGTGAGGTTTAATCAATCTTGCCTGTCACAGACATGAAAAATTAACCCTAAATACTAGGCTGAGTCCGATTGCATATGTTTTCAATTTTACTCAATATTAAGTATCATGTATTACATATACATATTGTATATATATATATATATATATATATATATATATATATATATATATATATATATATATATATATATATATATATATATATATATATATATATATATACAATATTTTACAGGCTGCCGTGAAGAATATTTAGTTTTTTGTTATATTTAAAAAAAAAAAACCTGTCATATAAACAATATTTCGATGTTTTTTTTTTGTCCACTTTTTTTTCTTTTTATTAATTTTTATTCATTTTTAAATCTTTTAATAAATGTTATAGATATCTATGCAAGCAAAGTCAATAATTATTATGAAAGAACAGGTTTCTTGTTTCTTTTTTTTTAAATTCCATTGCATTTTATAATAATGATAATAAAAATAATAATTATAAAGACAATAGTAATAATAATAATGATAATAATAATAATAATTCTTATTATTATTATTATTATAATAATAATAATAATAATAATAATAATAATAATAATAATAATAATAATAATAATAATAATAATAATAATAATAATAATAATAATTGGATATTTTGTCTACGCAAATTAATAATGCCCTTGAAATAATAATGCCCCATCTACCAAGTAATGGGAATAACCATTAAAGGAATATCGTCTCTTTTGGAGGATATGAATTTCATTGGCAAAATAGCCTCTTTCCCAAATTACATTGTTGTTCCTTTAGGAATTTGATAATAGATTTCCCCCTACTCAGCAAGAAATTAGTCTTTGAATGGCATTTAAACCATTTTGGCTTTTATACTTTGAGCATAATAGAACTAAAGATTTTTTTCTATATTCCTTTTTTTTTTTTAGGTACAAGTAGAAAATATATATGATCATTGAATATATTACTAGTAAGTAAAAACTACGATGTTTGAGAATCCATGACAAGATAAATGTAAATTCAGTAAAATCAATATCACAATATATATATATATATATATATATATATATATATATATATATATATATATATATATATATATATATATATGTATATATATATATATATATATATATATATATATATATATATACATATACATATACATACACATATATATATATATATATATATATATATATATATATATATATATATATATATATATATATATATATATGTATATATATATATATATACATATACATATACATACACATATATATATATATATATATATATATATATATATATATATATATATATATATGTATGTATATATAGACACATATATGTGTATATGTATGCAAATAGGAATATATATATATATATATATATATATATATATATATATATATATATATATATATATATATATATATATATTATATATACATATATATATTTATATATACATATATATATTTATATATATACAAACATATATGTAAATATATATATATATATATATATATATATATATATATATATATATATATATATATATATATATATACCTATATATATATATATAAATATATATATATATATATATATATATATATATATATATATATATATATACAGTATATATATATATATATATATATATATATATATATATATATATATATATATATATATATATATATATGTATATATATATATATATATATATATATATATATATAAAGTCTCTCTCTCTCTCTCTCTCTCTCTCTCTCTCTCTCTCTCTCTCTCTCTCTCTCTCTCTCTCTCTCTCTCTCTCTCTCTCTTTTTTATATAAATAATTATATATATACATATATATATATATATATATATATATATATATATATATATATATATATATATATATATATATATATATATATATATATATAGGTATGTATATATACATACTGCCATTAAATCAAACAATTATTCAAGTGAATCTATGATTTCTATAGTGCCACTGAAGGGCAAAGAATGTAGGTGTAATCCAATAAATAAAAGGGGAAATAACCTCACAAACAGGTAAAAGAAAATAAGAACTATAAGGATTAAGTTGTATTCACAAAACCTTGAGTAGATTGAATTAAATCGTCCAGGTGTAAGTTTAATAACGTCATCAAATCCTCCTGACCTGGTGGCAACACTAATTAAATCGTCCAGTCTTACTACCTTTAGATGAAATAGTACTTTCTTCCCGTGCATGCTTCAAATAATCGTAATTAAAGTTAATTGTATCTTATATAGCAATATTCCTCTGAAAATGAAAAACATGAAATACGTCTGACAATCAAGGAACAAATAGCTTCTCCCCCTAAAGCAGTCATGCGATAACAGCGTTTCCGTCATTTTCGCTTAGCACTGTTATTTGATTTCGACAGACATATGAGGGAAGAAGCCCATTCCTGACTCAAGCGTCTTCTATTATCTGAACGACACAACTGTCGTAATCGAGAAAGAGAGAGAGAGAGAGAGAGAGAGAGAGAGAGAGAGAGAGAGAGAGAGAGAGAGAGAGAGAGAGAGAGAGAGAGAGAGAGAGAGAGGAGTGGGGGTGGCTCTTGATAAAAACTGCAGGGTACAGCTCAAACCATTTCCGTATTGTAGTATTCTTTTATCTGGTATGAATGGTATTTAATTCACTTGAATGACATCTTATGAAAATGTTACCGAATAATGATGAAAGTGTAATAGATCATCAGTTCTATAAAGGCGTCATGAAAATAAGTGACAAAGTTTAAATCAAAAATTTGACATAACATATCTTTGAAAACTTCCAGTATAATATTTGTATGACATTAATCTGTTTAAAATCGCTATATAAATGAAGCACATTATTTGTATCTAAAATATCATGATCAACATGGTTTTGAGTCCCAAAGAACAATTATCTAATTAAAGATAAACTGAAAGTAAAAACATACAGACATAAAAGCAAAACCATTAAACAGGGAACGAATTCAAGAGGAAGAGTATCGGATTCCAATAGTAAATTAGCCAAAGGCGCATTTTGCACAGTATTTACTTTCGTTCATTACAGAATCCTGATTGTTCTGTTGATGTTAAATGAAGCTAGTTTTCTCTCATTACGGAATCATATTAGTACGGATATATCTAGCCAAAGCTGAAAGAAATAAAGCCAAAATATTTGGGATAATTGTGCTGCTTGGATTTCTTGACGCGAAACACGAAATGACTTTGTCCTTATTGAAGTTTCCGTTGCAATGTACCATGTTAGGTACATGGAAAATTAAGGCAAATTTTACTTTTGCGCTGTATAATAGAGACTTTAAATTACCATTAACAACAAGCCATTTGTAACAAATAATCTTAATCACTTTTACATTGACTCTACCAATTAAATAAAAAATAAAAATGCGTTTGTCAATGTATGTTGCAAGCAATTTTTTTTTTTTTTTTTTTGTATAACTTATCATATAGCTGTTTAATAATAAATACTTGGTGTTCACTCTTACGAGCATACATTATTCTTCTCTTATTGGTCACATTCCTTATTTATTAGATCATAATCGTACCATGAACTTTAATTTGTATACAACGACACATAAAATAATTTTTATCAACTCTATTACCTTTACCTTTACACATTGGAATAATTATTTCTTTCTACAATTCTTTTGGGGCCTTCCCTAAGCGAAACACACTTTGCGCAACTAGATCAGTCACTCAAAAACTCTAACAATTATGATGCAATATATCACATGTAATCCCTTCAACTATCTTCGACCGCTTTATCGCCATTACTACAACTGTGACGGGCCAAGAGTAGTTGACTCAAAAGGTGAGCTGAAAACAACCGAGTAACTTTATTACAGAACACCTAGTTTATATATATACAAGGCAAGAAGGTCACAAAATACAACAGGCTATTTTATGTCCAACTGGCAACCGGTTCTGTTAATAGTTAACGATAAGAAAAACAGGCAGGTTGATACAAGCTGCTGTCAGTGCCAGGGGAGAGCGAAGATACAAAGGATAATATATACAAAATGACATACTGTACATGTAAAATAGGGCACCCTGTTCTAGAGAGGCGAACTGTAGGTGGGTCATCTGGCAGGAAATAAGCAGGTTTATGACGATCAATGGAGACCTAGTCTTCTTTGCCACGAATGCTTAGTAGGAATGCTTTCGGACCACGTCAGATTACAAGGAAACAGCCCATGTATGGGGGCATTAGCGGTGGCTTAGTAGTGTCGTTGCGTAGTAAGATGTGCGTTGCAGAGTGTAAGTCTGTCTGTATGTGATGCTTCACTGGGAGGAGGTTACAGGAGGAAATAATTCAGCAGGGACGACCAACGGGTCGCCATACTCCATTTCAGCTGCCGAGACGTCCAGGGCGTCTTTAGGAGTGGTCCTTAGTCCCAGGAGGACCCAGGGAAGGTGATCAAACTAGTTGGAGTCCTTGCAGCGGGACATCGGAGCTCCTTTGAGGGGGCAATGAAAACATTCAACCATTACATTGGCAGCGGGGTTGTAGGCAGTTGTCTGATGTAGGTTGATGCCCAGGAGATTCGCTAACCATGTCCACAATTGAGAGGAGAAAGTGGTACCCCTGTCAGAAGTAATATGCTCAGGGATACCAAATCTTGCAATCTATCCTAAGAGTAAGGTAGATGTACATGAGTTGGACGTTGCAGTTTCCATGGGAATGGCTTCAAGCCAAGGAGTGGAGCGGTCGATGACGGTAAATATGTAACAATGTTCTTGTGATGTGGGTAGGGGGCCTACAATGTCGACGTGAATGTGGGCGAAACGACGCTGAGGTTGAGGAAAGGTGCCCACTCCTGAATCTGTATCGATGTACTTTGGAAGTTTGGCAAGAAGTACAGGTGCTGACCCAGTCCTTAGCAACTTTAGAAATGCTATGCCAAATGAACTTCATCTTCAGCAGTTGTGTAGTAGAATGACACAAGGGATGTGAAAGGCCATGAATGAAATCAAACACCTTTCAGCGCATGGGAGCAGGAATCCAACGTTGTGGTCTACCAGTACTGAGGTCACAGAGGAGGGTGGTGTTGGAGTCGTCGAGGGGGATGTCTTCCCAATGGAGGGATGTGCAGGATGTCCTACATGCTTGATACTCTGGATCCTGTCATTGTGCTTCAGCCAAGGTGTGTTAATCCAATCCTAGTTGAACAGCAGCTAACGTGTTTTCTTCACAGGGCATTGGCAGCAGGATTCATTTTCCCAGGGACGTGTTGAAGGGTGCGATTTTATTCAGCCACGGCGGAGAGATGTCGGCATAGACGGGCGTACCAGGCGCCAGACTGTCGAGTAAAGGCGTGCACCAGAGGCATGTGGTCTGTTCGAATGACGAAGGGCGTACCCTCTAAGAAATGGTGAAAGTAACGGACAGCCAAGTGCACGCCAGCAATTCGCAATCGAAGGTAGAATAAACCGATTCTGCCTTGTACAGTTTTCTGCTGAAGAAGGCCAATGGGCGGGGCGAGCCGTTGCCCACCTGTTCAAGTACTGCACAAATAGTGACGTCGCTAGTATTGTTAAAGAGAAGGAGAGGCGCCTCGCATGTGGGATGGGAAAAGTAAGAGCAGCAGTGGTTGATAGGGCATTCTCTGCTTTGCAGAAGGTCTCCTCTTGAAGGGGACCCCACTTCAGGTCCTTTGGCTTGCACTTGAGGGTGGCGTAGAGGGGAGCAAAAGTGGCGGCAATGGCTGGCAGAAATCGGTGATTTTAGTTGATCATGACCTAGAATTCCTGCAGTGCTTTGCTGGTCGAGGATGTGTGGAGGTTCTGAACGGCTGCTACCTTCTCAGGGGTGGGGTTGGACTCCTTCAGGAGTGATGCGGTGCCCTAAGAATGGCACGTCGCTGGCACCAAAGGTACACTTGTCGTACCGGACTACAAGGACAATGTGTAAAGGTGACGACCATGGGCCGGAGACATTTTGGCAAAGGACATTTTTTCCCTTTCAGCGAACGTCTGTTTGGCGGCTGCCAAACGATCCAGTGCCAGACGTCTGAATTTTGCAAAGACTGGGGGTCCCGTCATCTAGATATGGTGATAAATACCATGCTTGGCAGGAGCCGTGGGCGTTTGGTGAAGTTCTGGACGGAAAACTTCCGGGTACAACTTGAGTAGGTGGGCGTAGGCATCTGTGGGTGCGCTGATGTGGGGAGCGAGGTTGGAGGGGGCGGGTTGAAGACGTTTCAACAAGTATAAGTCTGCGTTGACCAATCGTCGGTGGGCAACATCGACCAGAAGGTGGAAATGAGAGAGGAGAT
>NC_090735.1:148580626-148583126 GCF_036898095.1 Palaemon carinicauda | reverse complement strand
TATCTTCGCTCATAGAAACAGGTGTTTATGAGAAAAGTATTTTCTTTTTGTATTATAAGTATCAATTTGATAAATAACAATATCAGAAAATCAAAATTTCACTAAACTGATTGACATTTGAGGTGATACAAGGTAAAACAGCAAAAACGTAAATGATAAACGAAGAGGTACCGTGATAAATGTTACATTGGCGAGGTGGATGAAAGTGTAAAATAATCAAAAGGAGTTCTTTCAAATAGCTAAATTCAGTAAAGGGAGCCTTTATATGATTAAGTCTTCCCCATCTACGGTTTTTGGTCAAAAAGAAGAGTTTCCGCTCTATAATTTTTCATCGGCGACACCACCAACCTTGTAACTTTAATTACCTCTGAAAAGGGGAAAGATTAGGTTTTGATCACATCATTATTAATTTTATTCCCCTTTCTCAGAATTCTCGTCAATTTAAAGAGAAAAATATTGTGAAATTAAAATTTGTCTAATATTCATTGAATATAGCCAAGTTGTATATATTCTGATTTTGATTATATGAAATGTATATTATTAATATAAATAACGCAATATATAGGTATTATTATTATTATTTTTATTATTATTATTATTATTACTTGCTAAGCTACAACAACATTTGGTAAAGCAGGCTGCTATAAGCCCAGGGGCTCCAACAGGGAAAATAGCACAGTGAGGAAAGGAAACAAGTGCTTAGATACTTGTCCTTTAAATATTTATTCCGAAGAGAATGGGTATCCCCTTCTGTACCAGCCGAGGTTTTCATTTGCGAGATTTTTATGTTAACTATTTATTAGTCCTTTTTCAGCTAAAAATTTTTGAAGTAAAGGAATATCAGAATAACAATAACATGATCGTCAATAAAATGGTGGTAGCCCAAAATGCCTTAGATCCAACCGTGTTGCAAAATCTTTTTGAGATATTACGAAATAAGAAAATGATAAGATAATGTCCGAAGCGCTGAATCAATTACTACATTCAATCTGTAGGCAAGTGAAAAAAGTTCCTTGTAGAAAAGATGCCCCTTTCTTTAAAGGTAAACACAAATTTCAATTTCATAATCTTTTTCTTCAGTTAATATGAAGACGGGAATATAATGCTTCAATCGGTATATTATAAAAATCGAATTCTTAAATGTATAATTCAGGAATTTTCCAGGTAGAATATCCAGTCAAAATAACTACCGCAGTGTTCTTGGTCTCCAATTAGTGACCTTGTGAAATAAATTATGTATTGAATGGGCCAAAAAAGTATGGTTTATACATATTTTGTTGAATTTTGATATAATAATTGCAATGTAAATCCGTTGTTATATGAAAAACAATAATACTTGAGAGATTCATCAGTTGCCTTTAAAAAAAAAAAAAAAAAAATTAAACAAGAGGCAAAACAAATCTCCGAATTTTTTTATATACTATAGTACTACCTCCCTATAATTTTCATTACATGAAACTGGTATATAGCATGATGAGGAACATGATGAAATAAAGTTTCCTAATTTCCAGTAACGGAAAGGTACGACTATTATGCTTTAAAAGAGGCAGAATATAGGAATTATACAGTAGAAAACACATCCCAGAATTTGTCCGGAGCCAGAACTTCCTCCTCTGCCTTTGATCACATTAGGGAGGCAAATGTTACATTGCAATATTCATACCTATGTGTTACGACGTCGCCCATTTCGGAATCACATTCCCTCATCTGAAAAGATAAACCGGATAAAGCTAATTGGGAGGATTGCATCAGGTTAGTAGTTTTAATCCCGTTATTGTGTTTTTTCTCCGTGTTGGAGGTGGGCTTTAGTAGTTGGAATAATAATCGTATATAAGATTTTGATATAAAGTGTACTGAGGCAGATTATCATGTTGTAACACCATTTATACACGTATCATCGCATATATAAATATATTTACATATGTACAAAACAGTATAGATAATCTTACAAAACTGGTTTATTGTAGAGTATATAGAATAGTTTATTCATGTATTTCATATATATATATATATATATATATATATATATATATATATATATATATATATATATATATATATATATATATATATATATACTTCACAGGTGCATTGCAGAGGTGAATAGCCAGCCCATAAGATAAGTTCCTCCTGTGTAGACGTAAGTTTTGTATGTAAATCACGTAAGACTTTCGTCAACAAGTTCATTACATTCTTCATTGAAGTCAATGTATGTAAATTTACGTTATTTTTAAGAATTAACTTTTTATTTCATGTATTTTTGTTACGAAGTGTTACGTAATCTGTTTGAGAGTGGTATGTGACCATACGAGATAGGAACAAGGGCTTATGTAATGATCTTTTATATTTTTATGAGGTATTGCATCTTGTTGGTGAGAATATACGCAATTCTTATTTTATCGCCATGTGCTTTAGAAGGATTTCGAAAATCCTAGTGTTAGGTCTTATCTTTTTTTCATTTCGAGGACAAAGGGTGGGCGGAGCTAGCTCAGAGAGAGCC
>NC_090735.1:148563126-148570626 GCF_036898095.1 Palaemon carinicauda | reverse complement strand
CAATTATATATATATATATATATATATATATATATATATATATATATATATATATATATATATATATATATATATATATATATATATATATATATATATATATTTATATATATATATATATATATATATATATATATATATATATATATATATATATATATATATATATATATATATATATATATATATATATATATAAGAAGAGGATAACCCAAAACTTTAAGCATAAGTATGATAGTAAACAGAGCTTGTTTGTCTGAAAGAAAAAACATTAGATGCCACTTTTAAGATACCGAGGTATCAAAGTCATAAAAGCCTGTATTACAAATCAATGACATTAGCGTTAGAAACGCTCGGCACACATGTCTGCACTTATGCTAGGTTCACCTTCGGAAATGGAACAGTCTGGATGGGCAACACAGTACCCTCACTTAGTTTGTAGTACAGTATGTAACTACACACTCAACCTGGAATTAATCGTCCCAATTAAGACCACTGTTCCTCGCAGAGTTAAACAGTAGGGTTAACACCGCGACCCACTGCTACCACAGATCTCTTTAGTTCCTCTACTTGCTTCGCATAGTGGCGAAAGAACACTCTGGAAGACTTCCAGCCAGTGTATGAACGGAGATGTTCAAAATCCATACAATTAAAGAAATTTAAGGATGAGGCAACTTTCCTCGGATCGTGACCTGCGGGTGTATTGTCAGGATCCGCTCTGCGAATAAAATATGTGATTTTCGCTCTGAGTTGATTCAGAGATAAATTAGAGCCTGATGTTTCTCCCCTGAATAGTTGACCACCCCTTGAAGTCTGAACTTCTATGAAGATAGACCTTTAGGCATTCTACTGGACATAGAGATGCATCTTCTTTCAGAGGGCAGATTCTCCAGGGACCCCACCTGTTGGTGGGTAACTCATTCTTGGCGAGAAACTTAGGATCCGGAAACAGGTTCAGTTCTTCCCCATCCAGGAACTGAACACGACCTGCCTCTCTCGAGAGGCTACAATCTCACTAACCCTGGCCCTGGACGCGAGTGCAAAATAGGAAAATAACTTTTTGTGTCAAATCCTTTAACGCACACTCTTCATTGCTCAACAGAGAAGCGAAATGAAGAACTTGTCTAAAGACCATAAAATGGGCTTTGGAGGTGCTGAAGGTCTGAGCCTAGCACAGGCTTTCGGGACTTTATTAAAGATCTCGTTACCTAGGTCGACCTGGAAGGCATATAGAATGGGTCTTGTCAAAGCAGACTTACACGCTGAAATCGTGTTCGCTGCCAACCCTTGACCATGGAGGTGGGGAAAAAAGATAAGCAGAAGTCTGTCAAGATCTCTTGCGGAATCTTCGCCTTGACAAAAGGCCACCCATTTTCTCCAAGATGACTCATATTGCCTTCTAGTACATTTGCACTTATATTCCTCAAGGAAGTCCATACTGGCTTTCGAAATCCCGAAACGCTTTCTCACCGCTAAGGAGAGAAAATCATGAGCTGCAGGGTCCGGGTTTTCTGTAATGAAGCGCAGATAGTTGACTTCTGGACTCGCTGGGTCAGAACTGGATCTGGTAGTGGTACAAACTTCAGCTACAGTTCCAATGCCAGGAGGAACCACACGCGGTTCGGCCACTTGTGGGCCACTATTGCCGCTACCCTTTGAAGGATCTCAGTTTGTTGAGGACCCTCAACAGAAGGTTGTGAGTAGGGAACAGATAAATCTTAGACCATCTGTTCCAGTCGAGGGACATCGCGATCACTGCTTCCGCTAAGGGGTCCTCGTACGGGGCACGTACAGGGGCAACTTCTTGTTGTCTTTCGTCGCAAAGAGGTCTATCTGCAGTTCTGGGACTGATTCAGAATGAAGGAGAATGATCCTGCGTCTAAGGACCATTCCGACTCTATCAGTGTGAACCTGGATAGAGCGTCCGCTGTCACATTGCGGACTCCTTGAAGGTGAACTGCCGACAGGTACCACTTCTTCTTTTCCGCCAATCGGAAGACGGCCAACATCACCTGGTTGAGAGGTGGTGACCTCGATCCTTGTCGATTCAAGTATCTCACAACTACCTCGCTGTCTATCACCACCTTATGTGGATCGAATGACGCGGGGAGACTTTCTTTAAAGTAAGGAGCACTGCCCTAGCTTCTAGAAAGTTTTATGTGAAAGGTCCTGAATAGCTTGGACCAAGTCCCCTGGACTTTTTTCCGATGAGAGTGACCTCCCCATCCCTCCTTCGAGGCGTCTGAGTGAATCGTCACCGACGGGGGAGGTGGCTGAAGAAGAACCTGACTTCTTTAGATGTCTGGCTTGGGACCAAGGCCTGAGAAGAGTACTTAGCCGAAGCGGCTGGTCTTCTCAGATCTCTTCACGCGTTTGATGCATAACTTCTCCAAACTCCGATTGCATCTTTTAGCTGTGCTCTTAGCACTGGGTCTGTCACCGAAGCAAACTGGAGAGAGCGCAGTACTCTCTCCTGCTCTTGTCTTGATATCCTTTCGGAATCTTGAAGTCTCTTGACAGAACCCGCTATCTCCTTCCTTTTCTTCGCCGGGGTGGAGAAACGGTGTGACAAAAGGTCCCAGTGGATTCCCAGCCACTGGAACTTTTGAGATGGAGAAAGTCGAGACTTTTTCTGTTGATCTTGAAGCCTAGGTACTCTAGGAACTGGATCACTTGACTGGAAGCTTGCAAGCATTCTGTATCGGATGCTGCCCACACCAACCAGTCGTCCAGGTAGGCTACTACCTGAATTCCCTTTAGGCGAAATTGTTTGAGAGCTACGCTCGCAAGCTTCGTAAAAATCCTTGGGGCTACGTTTAGCCCGAATGGCATGGCTCCGAAGGCGTAAAGTCTTCGTTGTAGCCTGAACCCTAGGTAGGGGGAGAGTCGATGGCTAATTGGAATGTGCCAGTAGGCGTCTGACAAGTCTATAGAGACGGAATATGCCCTCTTGGGCAGTAAGGTCCTTATGTGTTGCAGTGTTAGCATTTTGAATTTGCAATTCACCATGAACTTGTTAAGTGGCGACAAGTCCAGAATGACTCTAAGCTTTTCCGAGTCTTTTTTGGGAACACAGAACAGCCTCCCTTAGAAATTGATGGGCTTCACCCTTTTTCTCCAACAGTTCTTGAACGTACTCCTCCATAACGGGGGTGGAGTGTTGGAAAAACCGAAGGCACGGGGGTGGAGTGCTGTACCAGCTCCCGCCCAGTCCATTCGTGAGTAGGCTGTGGGCCCAGGGATCGAAGGTCCACCGATCCCGAAATTTCATAAGTCTCCCTCCTACCGGTATCACCTCACTTGGACTGCCGTCCTGAGGTCTTGCCTTCCTGACCACGACCACCCCTGAATCCCCTTCCCCTTGAAGGGCGTCTAGACGAGCCTCTGGCTGCTCCTCTAGGCTTTGCTCGAAAGGAAGTAGACTGCCCTTCGAACGCTGGGGTGAATGCCGTGGACTGTGTCGACACGGCCTGGGGTACCCACTGAAAGGTGGTCGGGGTTTGTGCCACGATCTGGGGCACTGGGGGCAATGGCAATTGCAGTTGCTGTTGCTGTCTAAGAGGCTTGGCTGGCCGAGACGGTAGCCTAGTCCTCATAGTCTTCCTCTTTGGTTGAGGACCCTCATCCGGGGAAGACTTTCTTTTGATAGCCAGGCCCCACTTCTGGAGAAGGTTTCTATTCTCCAAGGCGGCTTTATCAACAACTTCTTTGACCAAGTCGGTAGGGAAAAAGGTCTTTTCCCCAAATGTTGGAGGAGATTAGTTTCTTTAGCTCGTGCCTCACCGTAGCCGAGGTAAACACGAACTCCCTACAAGCTCTCCTTGCCTTGACGAAGCCATAAAGGTCCTTCGTCACTGTGGCCAGATGAGGCTTGGCCACTACCATGAACATTTCATGGACCTTGGGGTCACTTGCCATCGTCTCGAGAGTAGTCTGAAGAGACATTGAGGCAGTCAGTCTTTCTTTTGTATCGAACTCACTTCGCAAAAGAAAGTCAGACAGCTTAGGGAGGTCCTTGCCGAACTGACGTCCGGCAATATCAGCCTCCAACTTTCCCACTGAGAACGTAAAATGGACGTCCTTCCAGTCTTTGTGGTCCATACGCAGGGCCAGCGACAAGGGTTTACCACTCCTCTAGGGAGGGGCAAGACTTGCCGGCCTCGATTGCTTTTAGTACAGCCAGAAACCCTTTCTGTAAAAAGGGGAAGGCTCTAGTAGGCGAGGACACAAAGGAAGGGAGCTTCCTATTCAATGCAGCTACCTTTGAGTTAGAGAAGCCCCTCTCTTTCATCGAGGATGAAAGTAGAGCTTGAGCCTTAGCATGGTCCATCACTATGACCTCCTTCGGCTCTGTCTCCTCCTTTGAAGCTGGTTCCTTCCTCAGCCGGACATAACAGTCCGGATATGATGCCTTGCTGGGCCAGAATTCCACCTCCTCCAGGGGAACTGAGCCCAGCTTATCCGAGATGACGATCTTTCCAGTCGTCATCGGCATGTGCTCAGCATACCTCCATGGGTTAGCATCTGAGCACAAGGGAAGGTCTTTCACATTGAGCTATTTCTGGGGCCCATGTGATTCTGCAAGGCACTGCATTCGCAGTTCCATTGCAGCCGCCTTCTCCTGATTCTCCATTTGCATTTGTTGGATCATTCCAACAATAGAAGAGAGGGCCTGTCCCAGCTCTACTGGGAGACCGGCCGATGTAGAGGGGCTTGAACTTCATCCTGGGCTTCTGCCAGGAGGTCTTCCTCCTGACACCCGTCCACATCAGACATCCTGTCATCTAGCTGGATGTCTTGCATCGCGACCGCGACTTCAGCATCCACCTGGATCTGAACTTAGGGGATCTCCTCTTGAGGCTGGGGAATCACTGCATCAGCTGATGCCATAGGGAAAGGATACGCCCTCATCTTCTCACTTGGAAGATAAGGGCCAGAAGTGTTCTTTTGGAAGCCCCTTACCCAGGTACGAAGCTTCTCCCTAGCTATTTAAATGTCTCATTAATCAGGTTAGTGCAAACAGTACATACCTGAGGGTCCCAATACCGGAAAGCATCCTTGGAGACAGCGTATGCTGCGTGTCTCCTACAAAACTCATGTCCGCAGAGGTTCTTGCTGCTGACATTGCAGAAAGCACTTCCCCACTTCGGAGTGTCCTTCTATAAAGAGAAGAAATTTCCATGAGTATCAAGTGAACTATGTATCACTGGATATGCATAGTATAGCATAACAATTCAGAAAGGAAAGACACACACTTGTGTTTCCCTCACAACCCATTGTTGCAGCGTTCCAGATAATAAAATCAAAATGGTTTATCTCTTCTAGAGTACCCAATGCAAGGTTTCCAGAGGAAACAGGTGGAGCTCACACCTAAGCAATTATTTTAAAATCCTAGATAATAGACTGGGAAGAACTCAGATTCCTATCTGAGGGCAACAGCAAAGGGCTGTGCAAGAAAACACAATAGTGTTAGAAGATACAGTGCTGTACCAAAACCTTTACTATAGTTTTCTTCTTACTGTATATGCTATACAGAAGAATACTAGTACAGTATAGGGGGATGTGTGCCGGCCTGCCTTTGCCGGCCGGCACACACCACAACTAGCTTTAAAGTATACTACTTAACAGCTATAGGGCGGCAGCACTCTGGTTCAAATGCCTGTGCCGGTCGGCAGCAACTGCCGGCCGGTAACAGCCAGTGTTGGCCGGCAATGGCTGCCGGCCAGCAACTACACAAGGTAGTACCCAGCTGCCGGCCACACTCTTGGTGACCGGCAGACAAGGACTGACATAAGCCGGCCGGCAAAGGTACAAGACCGATGCCAGCCGGCAGCAAAAGAACCAGAAGACTACACCTGCCCGGCTGCCGGCCTCATAGGCCGGCAGCCGGGACAGGTACAGCACTAGAAGAAAATAGAATGCCGTCCGGCTCTGCCGGCAGGCATGGATGAGGGGACCAAGAGAGGTCCGGGCAGCACTCGAAAACATAAGACCCTTGCCGGCCAGCAGCTCTGCCGGCCGGCAATGGGCTGAGTCAATTCCACATCCCAACCTATACTAGGTCCAGAAGTAGAATGACGTACAGTACAGTAAGACCCCTGCCGGCCAGCTCTGCCGGCCGGCAAGGTACAGTACAGTAATGGCTAGGCCATTACGGAGATAGAGGGGGAAGGGACAAGAGGGTCCTGCCAACCTTGCTTTAGTGACAGATCACCCGCAGCCAAGAAACTTATCTTAGCCTAAGGGAGATCTAAGGGGAAAGGCCAGCAATACTTGCCAGCTTCCAGAGCACCAAAGCAAGGAAGGCGTTGCTACTCCCAAGGGAAGAACTTATCCTCCCCCAAGAACAGCAACAGGACTAGTCTGGTAGATCACAAAAGAAGGAATCATAACTACAGAAACCTTCGGTAGTGACCTAAGGGAGCTAAGCTCCCTTTGTATGTGTTAGGTCAGCGAGGGGGACTCTGCCCCAAGCCAGACAACACAGACTCAGACTAAAAACTCTGTTGTTCTGTCCCTCTTGAACCATAACTACAGGAACAGGAAGGTACAGTAACACCCTAGTGTAGTTTTATCGAAAATAAATTCGGAAAAAACCACTTAGGGATAAGCCTAAGGCTTAAACAGAGGGAAAGGGATTGCATACCTTCTCCGAAGAAAAGAAAGCAACCGGGGAGTATGATAAAGTATACTAAGGCTCCATAAGCAATTAGCCTAGGCACCAAGAGAATCGATTACCTAATTCACCGAAACTCACACGTATACAATCTTGGAAATATTCCACACAGTCTAAAATGTATAAAATATAGCCTAAAGCTTCAATAAAATTTAAATTACACTCGGAAAAACCAAAATCATGCATGAAGTACTAGGACCAAACGACTAGGCTACATGGCCTAGCGTAGGCCAGAATGGCGAATACTTCGCCAAATAATACTAAGCACAAAAGGAAATCCTATGTAAAGCTAAATAGCTAAAATTTATTAAAGCAAAACAACCAGGAATGTCGCTCTGACTAACTAATTTATACCTTGCGAGCGACAGTGTCCAGGACACCTCTGGTAGGCTACGGCTCTTGTATCAAAGATTAATCCAATTAATCACTCAAAATTTTACCAAGAGCCTACATTTATACATAACAGACACTATACTCAACTTATCAGAGGCCAACGAAGACGGAGAAGCCATGAAAAGCCGAATAAATCCAAGATTTGCGAGAAAAACAGGAAAAAACACCGAGTTGTTAAGCTACGCAAAAAGGAATACAGATGGCGCCAGGATTGGCGCCAGGCACGCATACGAATCGGGGGATAGGGAAGCCTTGGGAGCGGCTCCCCTTTTTCTTTCCCGAATTCGTATCTCGCCAATCACCTCGTACGAGACGAAATCTCTGTCCAGGATGTAGATTGCCATGTGACGTGTCTAGAATACGTCCTCTGATATGTCGCGATATCCCTTTCACGAGGGATACTCGCTCCAGGAGTTAGAATTCTGGTACCT
>NC_090735.1:148552530-148562626 GCF_036898095.1 Palaemon carinicauda | reverse complement strand
TCTATGTACATTATTATTACTGTAAATGAACTTTACTTTTGCTGTAAATTATTTAATTTCTGCATTGTGAAATAAAATTTCTATTTTATTACTTATGCGTCTCTTTCAGCTCCTACCTACTATGAAATACATACTGTCATAGTTTTATTTATTCCTCCTTTCTTATGGTCATGAAGAATTTAAGATGTCTAATCCTAAATTATATTCACCCTGTCTCAGTAAGGTTCCTACACGAATACTTACTTCTGATAACCAAGAGATGAACTCTATACACAGTGCCCAACCACCACTGGTCTAATTCAGAATGTTCCTATACAAATATCAAACATTTTGCTTCATCTCTAAGTTCTTCAAGTTCTTCTGTCAGGATGAATAGCCCTTTAATACCACTTTGACGTCGGCATAGCCCATGGGAACTTCCTACCAAAGGGGGGCAGGATACTTCGTTCCTATGGTTCTTTACCTAAGATTACTTTGCTGTTTTGTCAATGCCTAGGCACTTAACACTGGGGAAAATCTACCACGATACATTTCGCTTCGCTCAAAATCTATTTTTGGGTGAGATAGCCATGGCGTCCTGATGGACCCTCCCTACTACTTCGTCCAGTTTTGTTCCCACCCTACACAATTGTATCATGGTGATGGGCAGCAACTGGCTTCAGGATGAAGACGGGCGTGACGTCATCAGAGCAATGGCGTCCGTTTGTTTACGTCTCGAGTATCAGTAGTAGCCACGAGTGAGATTAGCTGTGGAACGGCTCCCAGCTATTCTCAGTCCTTACACACCGAAGCATTAACTCTGTTCGGGGTGAAGATAGCTATGTGGCACGTTCAGACATGCGTGTCCCCTGTTGTATTACGATGTCTTAAAGGGAAACCTTTGAGATACTCGCTCCAGAAGTTAGAATTCTGTGATAACCTGTGGTTAAATTCTCTGGGAATATCTTAGTAGTCTTATACCCAAGGAAGCTACCAAACAGGAACCTTCCATCAGGACGCCATGGCTATCTCACCCAAAAATAGATTTTTCGCTTCGCTCAAAATCCGTTTATTTGGCGAAGTATTCGCCATTCTGGCCTACGCTAGGCCATGTAGCCTAGTCGTTTGGTCCTAGTACTTAATGCATGATTATGGTTTTTCCGAGTGTAATTAAAATTTTATTGAAGCTTTAGGCTATATTTTATACATTTTAGACTGTGTGGAATATTTCCAAGATTGTATACGTGAGAGTTTCGGTGAATTAGGTAATCGATTCTCTTGGTGCCTAGGCTAATTGCTTATGGAGCCTTAGTATACTTTATTATACTCCCCGGTTGCTTTCTTTTCTTCGGAGAAGGTATGCAATCCCTTTCCCTCTGTTTAAGCCTTGGGCTTATCCCTAAGTGGTTTTTTCCGAATTTATTTTCGATAAAACTATACTAGGGTGTTACTGTACCTTCCTGTTCCAGCAGAGTCTGGTTCAAAGAGGGACAGAACAACAGAGTTTTTAGTCTGAGTCCGTGTTGTTTGGCTTGGGGCAGAGTCTCCCTCGCTGACCTAACACTTACAAAGGGAGCTGAGCTCCCTTAGGTCACTGTCGAAGGTTTCTGTAGTTATGATTCCTTCTTGTGTGATCGACCAGACTAAGTCCTGTTGCTGTTCTCGGGGAGGATAAATCTTCCCTTGGGAGTTGCAACGCCTTCCTTGCTTTGGTGCTCTGGAAGCTGGCAGGTATTATACTACTGCGCTGGTCCTTTCCCTTAGATCTCCCTTAGGCTAAGACAGAGTTCTTGGCTGCGGGTGATCTGTCACTAAAGCAAGGTTGGCAGGACCCTCTTGTCCCTTCCCCCTCTATCTCCGTAATGGCCTAGCCATTACTGTACTGTACCTTGCCGGCCGGCAGAGCTGGCCGGCAGGGGTATTACTGTACCATATGTCATTCTACTTCTGGACCTAGTATAGGTTGGGATATGGATTGACTAAGCCCATTGCCGGCCGGCAGAGACGCTGGACGGCAAGGGTCTTATGTTTTCGAGTGCTGCCCGGACCTCTCTTGGTCCCTCATCCATGCCTGCCGGCAGAGCCGGACGGCATTGGTCAAGGAAGCCTGAATTAAGTTTCTCCCCTTCCTTATATGCACTCTTTCGGTTGCCGGGCTTGGGGGGTTGTGTACACTCTTATCCCGGCATCCATTCTTTTTTTTTCTAGTGCTGTACCTGTCCCGGCAGCCGGCCTATGAGGCCGGCTGCCGGCCTATGAGGCCGGTAGCCGGGCAGGGGTAGTCTTCTGGTTCTTTTGCTGCCGGCTGGCATCGGTCTTGTACCTTTGCCGGCCGGCTTAAGTCAGTCCTTGTCTGCCGGTCACCAAGAGTGTGGCCGGCAGCTGGGTACTACCTTGTGTAGTTGCTGGCCGGCAATCATTGCCGGCCAACACTGGCTGTTGCTGGCCGGCAGCTGCTGCCGCCGGCACAGGCATTTGAACCAGAGTGCTGCCGCCCTATAGCTGTTAAGTAGTATACTTTAAAGCTAATTGTGGTGTGTGCCGGCCGGCAAAGGCAGGCCGGCACACATCCTCCTATACTGTACTAGTATTCTTCTGTATAGCATATACAGTAGGAAGAAAACTATAGTAAAAGTTTAGGTACAGCACTGTATCTTCTAACACTATTGTGTTTTCTTACACGGCCCTTTGCTGTTGCCCTCAGACAGGAAGCAGAGTTCTTCCCCGTCTATTATCCAGGATTTTTAAAAATCATTGCCTAGGTGTGAGCTCCACCTGTTTCCTCTGGAAACCTTGCATTGGTTACTCTAGTAGAGATAAACCATTTTTGATTTTATTATCCGGAAGGCTGCAACAATGGGTTGTGAGGGAAACACAAGTGTGTGTCTTTCATTTATGAATTGTTATGCTATACAATGCATATCCAGTGATACATAGTTCACTTGATACTCATGGAAATTTCTTCTCTTTACAGGAGGACCCTCCGAAGTGCGGAAATGTTTTCTGCAATGTCCGCAGCAAGAACCTCTGCGGACATGAGTGTTGTAGGAGACACGCAGCATACGCTGTCTCCAAGGATGATCTCCAGTATTGGGACCCTCAGGTATGTACTGTATGCACTAACCTGATTACTGAGGCTTTTGATTCCCCTAGAACGGCGGAATCAAGGGATATAGCTAGGGAAAAGCTTCGTACTTGGGTAAGGGGCTTCAAGAAGAACACCTCTGGCCCTTATCTTCCAAGTGAGAAGATGAGGGCGTATCTTTTTCCCCAGGCATCAGCTGATGCAGTGATTCCCCAGCCTCAAGAGGAGATCCTTCAAGATCAAGTCCAGGTGGACGAGGAAGTCGCAGATGCGATGCAAGACATCCAGTTGTGTGACAGGATGTCTGACCTGGACGATCGTTTGGAAGAAGACCTCCTGGCAGAAGGTCAGGATCAAGTTCAAACCCCGGATGTCGTAGAGGATGAGGTCGACGAGGTGTCGGCTACTCCGGTTCAGATGCCGGAGCCTATCCCCTCAACATCGGCTGGCCTCCCAGTAGAACTGGGACAGGCCCTCTCTTCGATTGTTGGAATGATCCAACAAATGCAGAAGGAGAATCAGGAGAAGGCGGCTGCAATGGAACTGCGTATGCAGTCCCTGGCAGAATCACATGGGCCCCGGAAAAGGCTCAATGTGAAAGACCTTCCCATATGCTCAGATGCTAACCCATGGAGGTATGCTGAGCACATGCCGATGACGACTGGAAAGATCGTCATTTCGGATAAGCTGGGTTCAGTTCCCCTAGAGGAGGTAGAATTCTGGCCCAGCAAGGCATCATATCCGGACTGCTATGTCCGGCTGAGAAAAGAACCAGCTTCAAAGGAGGAGACAGAGCCGAAGGAGGTCATTGTTATGGACCACGCTAAGGCTCAAGCCCTACTTTCATCCTCGATGAAAGAGAGGGGCTTCTCGAATTCGAAGGTAGCTGCATTGAGCAAGAAGCTCCCTTCGTTTGTGTCCTCTCCTGATAGAGCCTTCCCCTTTTTACAGAAAGGGTTTGCGGCTGTCCTAAAGGCAGTCGAGGCCGGCAAGCCTTGCCCCTCCCTGGAGGAGTGTAAACCCTTGTCGCTGGCTCTACCTATGGACCACAAAGACTGGAAGGATGTCCATCTGACATTCTCAGAGGGAAAGTTGGAGGCTGATATTGCCGGACGGCAATTCGGCGAGGACCTCCCCAAGCTGTCCGAATCTCTTTTACGAAGAGAGTTCGAGACAAAAGAAAGACTGGCTGCCTCAATGTCTCATCAGACTACTCTCGAGACGATGGCAAGTGACCCCAAGGTCCATGAAATGTTCATGGTAGTGGCTAAGTCTCACTTAGCCACAGTGACGAAGGACCTTTATAGCTTCGTCAAGGCAAGGAGAGCTTGCAGGGAGTTCGTGTTCACCGGGGCTTCGGTGAGACACGAGCCAAGGAAGTTAATCTCCTCCAACATTTGGGGAAAAGACCTTTTCCCTACCGATGTGGTCAAAGAGGTTGTTGATAAGGCCGCCGTGGAGAATAGAAATCTTCTCCAGAAGTGGGGCCTGGCTATCAAAAGAAAATCTTCCCCGGATGAGGGTCCTCAACCAAAGAGGAAGAATATGAAGACTAGGCTACCATCTCGGCCAGCCAAGCCTTATAGACAGCAACAGCAACTGCAATTGCCTTTGCCTCCAGTGCCCCAGATGGTGGCACAAACCCCGACTGCCTTTCAGTGGGTACCCCAGGCGGTGCCAGGTCAGTCAACCACATTCGCCCCAACGTTCGAAGGACAGTCTTCTTCCTTTCGTGCAAAACCTAGAGGAACAGCCAGAGGCTCGTCTAGGCGCCCCTCAAGGGGAAGGGGATTCAGAGGTGGTCGTGGTCAGGGAGGCAAGACCTCAGGACGGCAGTCCAAGTGAAATGATACCGGTAGGAGGGAGACTGATGAAATTTTGGGATCGCTGGACCTTCGATCCCTGGGCCTAAAGCCTACTCAAGAATGGACTGGGTTGGAGCTGGTACAGCACTCCACCCCCATGCCTTCGGTTTTTCCAACACTTCACCCCCATTTTGGAGGAGTACGTTCAAGAACTGTTGGAGAAAAATGTGATCCGAAAGGTGAAGTCCATCAAATTCCAAGGGAGGCTGTTTTGTGTTCCCAAGAAAGACTCGGAAAAGCTCAGAGTCATTCTGGACTTGTCACCACTCAACAAGTTCATAGTGAATTGCAAATTCAAGATGCTAACACTGCAACACATAAGGACCTTACTGCCCAAGAGGGCATACTCAGTCTCTATAGACTTGTCAGACGCCTATTGGCACATTCCAATCAGCCGTCGACTCTCCCCCTACCTAGGGTTCAGGCTACAACGGAAACTGTACGCCTTCAGAGCCATGCCATTCGGGCTAAACATAGCCCCAAGAATTTTCACGAAGCTTGCGAGCGCAGCTCTCAAACAATTACGCCTAAAGGGAATTCAGGTAGTAGCCTACCTGGACGACTGGCTGGTGTGGGCAGCATCCGAGACCGAATGCTTGCAAGCTTCCAGTCAGGTGATCCAGTTCCTAGAGTACCTAGGCTTCAAGATCAACAAGAAAAAGTCTCGACTTTCTCCATCCCAAAAGTTCCAGTGGCTGGGAATCCACTGGGACCTTTTGTCACACAGTTTCTCCATCCCAATGAAGAAAAGGAAGGAGATAGCGGGCTCTGTCAAGAGACTTCTAGATTCTGAAAGGATATCAAGACGCGAACAGGAGAGGGTACTAGGCTCTCTCCAGTTTGCTTCAGTGACAGACCCAGTGCTAAGAGCACAGCTAAAGGATGCAACCGGAGTTTGGAGAAGGTATGCATCAAACGCGCGAAGAGACCTGAGAAGACCAGTGCCGCCTCGGCTACGTACTCTTCTCAGACCTTGGTCCCAAGCCAGACATCTAAAGAAGTCTGTTCTTCTTCAGCCACCTCCCCCGTCGTTGACGATTCACACAGACGCCTCAAAGGAGGGATGGGGAGGTCATTCTCATCGGAAAAAAGTCCAGGGGACTTGGTCCAAGCTATTCAGGACCTTTCATATAAACTTTCTAGAAGCTATGGCAGTGCTCCTTACCTTAAAGAAAGTCTCCCCGCGTCACTCGATCCACATAAGATTGGTGACAGACAGCGAGGTGGTTGTGAGATGCTTGAATCGACAAGGGTCGAGGTCACCACCTCTCAACCAAGTGATGTTAGCCATTTTCCGATTGGCGGAAAAGAAGAAGTGGTACCTGTCGGCAGTTCACCTTCAAGGAGTCCGCAATGTGACAGCGGACGCTCTATCCAGGTTCACACCGATAGAGTCGGAATGGTCCTTAGACGCAGGATCATTTTCCTTCATTCTGAATCAAGTCCCAGAACTGCAAATAGACCTCTTTGCGACGAAAGACAACAAGAAGTTGCCCCTGTACGTGTCCCCGTACGAGGACCCCTTAGTGGAAGCAGTGGACGCAATGTCCCTCGACTGGAACAGATGGTCCAGGATTTATCTGTTCCCTCCTCACAACCTTCTGTTGAGGGTCCTCAACAAACTGAGATCCTTCAAGGGGGTAGCGGCAATAGTGGCCCACAAGTGGGCGAACAGCATGTGGTTCCCCTTGGCGTTGGAACTACAGATGAAGTTCGTGCCGCTACCACATCCAGTTCTGATCCAGCGAGTCCAGAAGTCGACTGTCTGCGCTTCATTACAGAAAACCCAGACCCTGCAGCTCATGATTTTCTCGCCCTAGCGGTGAGAAAGCGCTTCGGGATTTCGAAAGCCAGCATAGACTTCCTAGAGGAATACAAGTGCAAATCGACTAGAAGGCAATATGAGTCATCTTGGAGAAAATGGGTGGCCTTTGTAAAGGCAAAGAATCCGCAGGAGATCTCAACAGATTTCTGCTTATCTTTCTTCATCCATCTCCATGGCCAAGGATTGGCAGCTAACACGATTTCAGTGTGTAAATCGGCTTTGATGAGACCCATTTTATTTGCCTTCCAGATCGACCTAGGTAACGAGATCTTTAATAAAGTTCCGAAAGCCTGCGCTAGGCTCAGACCTTCAGCACCTCCAAAGCCCATCTCATGGTCTTTAGACAAAGTTCTTCATTTCGCCTCCTTGTTGAGCAATGAAGAATGTGCGTTAAAGGATTTGACGCAAAAAGTTATTTTCCTATTTGCACTCGCGTCCGGGGCCAGGGTTAGTGAGATCGTAGCCCTCTCGAGAGAGGCAGGTCGTGTTCAGTTCCTGGATGGGGGGGAGCTGAACCTGTTTCCGGATCCTACGTTTCTCGCCAAGAATGAGTTACCCACCAACAGGTGGGGTCCCTGGAGAATCTGTCCTCTGAAAGAAGATGCATCTCTATGTCCAGTAGAATGCCTAAAGGTCTATCTTCGTAGAACTTCAGACTTCAAGGGTAGTCAACTATTCAGGGGAGAAACATCAGGCTCAAATTTATCTCTGAATCAACTCAGAGCGAAAATGACATATTTTATTCGCAGAGCGGATCCTGACAGTACACCCGCAGGTCACGATCCGAGGAAAGTTGCCTCATCCCTAAATTTCTTTAATTGTATGGATTTTGAACATCTCCGTTCATACACGGGCTGGAAGTCTTCCAGGGTGTTCTTTCGCCACTATGCGAAGCAAGTAGAGGAACTTAAGAGATCTGTGGTAGCAGTGGGTCGTGTAGTTAACCCTACTGTTTAACTCTGCGAGGAACAGTGGTCTTAATTGGGACGATTAAGTCCAGGGTGAGTGTGTAGGTACATACTGTACTACAAACTAAATGAGGGCACCAAGTGCCCATATAGACTGTTCCTTCCTTCAAAGGTGAACCTTGCATAAGTTCAGACATGTGTGCCAAGCGTTTGTAACGCTAATGTGATTGATTTGTAATACAGATTTTTTATGACTTGATACCTTGGTATCTCATTAAAGTGGTGTTTAATGGTTTTTCTTTCAGATAAACAAGTTCTGTTTACTATCATACTTATGCTTAAAGTTTTGGGTTACCCTCTTTTATATAAATATATATATTTGTTGTTAACCTGTCTGTTTATTATCTGTCAATAAACTTGTTCTTGAGAACCTTGCGTCTCTTTCACCTGTGTCAATTTATTGGTATAATTGAGCATTTTAATTCTATGTATCTTATCTGGGATAATTCTGATAGAATTGTTCTGTTTTGCAAGCTATGTTGCATTGGTTTATGTAAGTCCCCTAATGGGAGGACTCCGTCCCATAAAGGGACGAGGGCGGTTTTATTAGTTTCTTCCTATGCGGATATAAGCCTTTGTCCAATACAAGTATTGTGCGGATGACTGGTCAATATATTGACGCATGGTTCTATACAAACTATGCTTTACTTAATATAGGGCGAGACCACTATATTAGCTTGCCTGGTATTCATACATAGATATATGTACTCTTCGAGACTTTCCAGAGTCTAGTAGGACTCTTCCCTGTAGGGGGCAGGAAGCTCTAACATAGTTTATAGTTAGTTGAAAAGATGTATAACGGTAACATCTTAGGTCTCTAGGTCTAGTCGACCGGGAATAAATATCTCCGGGGAGTACGGCACGTTCTGAGAATCCACAGATACAGTAATGCTCTGGTACACTTCCATCAGGACGACATGGCTTGAGCCCAAAAAACGGATTTTGAGCGAAGCGAAAAATCTATTTTTGGGTGAGATAGCCATGTCGTCCTGATGGACCCGCCCTTGCCTTTCTAAGAAAGGGCTGTAGGACCCCTCCCTACATACAGTATCTGTAGCACCTCGTGTACGCTACAAGGAATACAGATGGCGCCAGGATTGGCGCCAGGCACGCATACGAATCGGGGGATAGGGAAGCCTTGGGAGCGGCTCCCCTTTTTCTTTCCCGAATTCGTATCTCGTCAATCTCCCTCCTACGAGACGAATCTCTGTTCAGGTCGTAGATTGCCATGTGACGTGTCTAGAATACGTCCTCTGATATGTCGCGATATCCCTTTCACGAGGGATACTCGCTCCAGGAGTTAGAATTCTGGTACCTTAAGGTAAATTCTCTGGGAATATCGCCGTAGTTGTAATATACCCTAGGAAGCTACCCTATAGGAACTTCCATCAGGACGACATGGCTATCTCACCCAAAAATAGATTTTTCGCTTCGCTCAAAATCCGTTATATATATATATATATATATATATATATATATATATATATATATATATATATATATACATACATATATATATATATATATATATATATATATATATATATATATATATATATATATATATATATATATATATATATATATATATATATATATATATATATATATATATATATATATATATATATATATATATATATATATATATATATATATATATATATATATATATATATATATATATATATATATATATATATATATATATATATATATATATATATATATATATATATATATATATATATATATATATATATATATATATATATATATATATATATATATATATATATATATATATATAGAGAGAGAGAGAGAGAGAGAGAGAGAGAGAGAGAGAGAGAGAGAGAGAGAGAGAGATGCGTATAACTATATACCTAAGTCTTTATGTATGTATGTAAGTATGTATATATGAATCTATGCATATATTTATACATAAACATTATATATATATATATATATATATATATATATATATATATATATATATATATATATATATATATATATATATATATATATATATATATGTGTGTGTATATATATATATATATATATATATATGTGTGTGTGTGTTTGTGTGTATATATATATATATATATATATATATATATATATATATATATATATATATATATATATATATATATATATATATATATATATATGTATTGTGAACAATTATTAATTTTATAACTCAGTAGAGTTATTCTCCAAAAGCCATTATAGAGGAGTAAAGTATAAGGCAAAAATCTATAATGAAAACGGGGGATGTATAAAAAGAACCATGCAGATAATGATAAAAAATATAATAAAAAACCCAGTTATGAAAAAAATACATGGCAAATATCTAAATGTTATCGTGTAA
>NC_090735.1:148522530-148547530 GCF_036898095.1 Palaemon carinicauda | reverse complement strand
TTTTTTACTTAGAATTGAAATCAACCCATCTTCACCATCGTAGCTAATTGGTAGTTTGTTACTTGGCATTCAATTAATGATAAATTTTGCACATTTTTACGTGTTTTTCATATTCAAATAAGCCATATATATTTTTGATACATTAATGTCTGGATTCTCTTAACGACCTCGGGATCAGAGCCCTAGGCGAAATAACACAAAGACAAGAGCTTGGCTCCGCCCGGGAATCGAACCCTGGTCGGCAAGCTTGTACAGACAGTGACTAACCCACTTGGCCACGAAGAAAGATAAAAGTCAAATGACAATTCTTCTGTACTTATACCTGTCGAATTCAGGTATTTTGTACTTAGAATTGAAATCAACCCATCTTCAGCATCTTAGCTAATTGGTAGTTTGTTACTTGGCATTCAATTAATGATAAATTTTGCACATTTTTATGTGTTTTTCGTATTCAAATAAGCCATATATATTTTTGATACATTAATGTCTGGATTCTCTTAACGACCTCGGAATCAGAGCCCCAGGCGAAATCACACAAAGACAAGAGCTTGGCTTCGGCCGGGAATCGAACCCTGGTCGGCAAGCTTGTACAGACAGTGACTAACCCACTTGGCCACGAAGAAAGATAAAAGTCAAATGACAATTTTTCTGTACTTATACCTGTCGAATTCAAGTATTTTGTACTTAGAATTGAAATCAACCCATCTTCACCATCGTAGCTAATTGGTAGTTTGTTACTTGGCATTCAATTAATGATAAATTTTGCACATTTTTACGTGTTTATTTGAATATGAAAAACACGTAAAAATTTGCAAAATTTATCATTAATTGAATGCCAAGTAACAAACTACCAATTCGCTACGATGCTGAAGATGGGTTGATTTCAATTTCAAGTACAAAATACCTGAATTCGACAGGTATAAGTACAGAAGAATTGTCATTTGACTTTTATCTTTCTTCGTGGCCAAGTGGGTTAGTCATTGTCTGTACAAGCTTGCCGACCAGGGTTCGATTCCCGGCCGGAGCCAAGCTCTTGTCTTTGTGTGATTTCGCCTGGGGCTCTGATCCCAAGGTCGTTAAGAGAATCCAGACATTAATGTATCAAAAATATATATGGCTTATTTGAATATGAAAAACACATAAAAATGTGCAAAGTTTATCATTAATTGAATGCCAAGTATCAAACTAACAATTAGCTACGATGGTGAAGATGGGTTGATTTCAATTCTAAGTACAAAATACCTGAATTCGACAGGTATAAGTACAGAAGAATTGTCATTTGACTTTTATCTTTCTTCGTGGCCAAGTGGGTTAGTCACTGTCTGTACAAGCTTGCCGACCAGGGTTCGATTCCCGGCCGGAGCCAAGCTCTTGTCTTTGTGTGATTTCGCCTGGGGCTCTGATCCCGAGGTCGTTAAGAGAATCCAGACATTAATGTATCAAAAATATATATGGCTTATTTGAATATGAAAAACACGTAAAAATATGCAAAATTTATCATATATATATATATATATATATATATATATATATATATATATATATATATATATATATATATATATATATATATATATATATATATATATATATATATATATATATATATATATATATATATATATATATATATATATATATATATTTTTGGGTGAGATGTCCATGTCGTCCTGATGGAAGTTCCCAAAGTAGCTTCCTAAGGGATATATGTGATACTACAGTGATATTCCCAGAGAATTCAACCTTCAGGTTCCAGAATTCTAGCTGCTGGAGCGAATATCCTAGAAATTTTTCTCAAGGATATCGCATAATATTAGAGGACGTATTCTTGACAAGCCACATAGCAATATGCACCCCTAATAGCGTTTACACTTTGAGGGGGACATGGCAAAAGAATAGATGGGGGGCCGTAACAATGTTACCCCCGTTCCCGTAATACTATTGACCATCACAACAGGGCCATTCCCAAGATGGCAGACATTCCTTGTAGCATTGAGCGTGGTGCTACAGATACAGTGCCTGAAGGAGGGAACTGTGAAGATCTTTTCTTTTAAGAAAGAAGGTGGGACCATCAGGATGACATGGCGATATCAACTAAAAATAGATTTTTTACTTCACTCAAAATCCGTTTATTGGGCTCCAGCCATGTCGTCCTGATGGAAGATTACCAGAGAATCACTGTATCTGTGGATTTTCATCAGTGCCTTAACCTTGGGGCAACCTTTCTATGATCAATTGGATCAATTGAGACAAATGACGTTACCGTTATCCGTCATTATCACTAACCATCTCCGATGTTAGTGCATCCTACCCCCTAAAGGGAAGAGTTATTCTAGACAGTAGAAAAAGGGGGTGTCAAGGTAAGCATATATTGTATGGACAAACATAAGAATACACTGGATGAACAAACCGTCTCGTGGTTTGTGAAAATACCAAATACTTAACAGTGTTTCTTAAATCCATTGTTTGTGAGCATACAAATATATGAAAAGTACATACTCTGAACTTTCAATCATGCATTTGTCGGGCGAGTTAGGACGCAATTACATTCTAATAGACATATATCTATAATAAATGACTAAGTAAATTAGTAAGTAAAATGACTGTAGTATGATAACGGAACTATACATGTAACCTGTACAGAGATTATCTCTCTTTCTTAGGAAGAAAGAAATGATGAATGCCACTCTCAGATTGAAGAAAATCTTTAAAACATATTCTCTTCATAATTCCTGTACTGGTTACTTTTATCAGCACTGTGTACTGCGTACATCGGCACTAGTGCTATCTGTATAATTCCACACCTGGGATTTTGAACAGAGCTAGTGTCACCATGGTAACACTTAATCAAAGGAGGTCACACCCTAAGAGGGCTGACCCCTTCTCCCTTTAATTGATATTCCCAGTCAATTAGTGTTAATCATAGAATCAGACGACGGGTTAAATATTCTACCCGACGTCACCACATACTGCTTCAGATCATGGACTTGCTTATCATCGTGTTTGTAGAACACTGGATGACTCTCACCCAGTATATGTACGAGGACAATTGAAGTCCCAAAACATTGACTGTTTATAACAGTAACTAGGGGGCACGTTTTAATACACTACCTGCCGCCACTGCGAAGTGTTTCAGTTCATGTACATGTTTCACATAGTATTTGTAAAACACTCTGGACTATTTCCATCCAATGTACGAACGAAGACGCTCAAAGTCTATGTACTGAAAAAAATTCAGTGATGAAGCAATCTTTCTCGGATCATGACCTGTGGGAGAAAGGATGGATCAGGGAAGAGATTCAGTTCTCCTGTTTTTGCGAACTGAATGTGTCCCTCATCCCTAGAAAGGGCCACTATTTCACTAACTCTAGCCCCTGAGGCTATAGCTAGCAGAATAATAACCTTTTGGGTTAGATCTTTAAGCGAACAATCTTCATTGTTCAAGGATGAGGCATAATGTAGGACCTTGTCCAAACACCAAGAGATGGACTTTTATGGTGCAGCAGACCTACGCCTCGCACATGCCTTCGGGATCTTCTTAAAGATTTCATTCGCCAAGTCTACTTGAAAGTCATATAGAAGAGGTGTAGTCAAGGCTTACTTGCACGTAGTTATCGTGATGGCCGCTAAACCTTGGTTATGAAGATGGATAAAGAAGGACATGCAGAAGTTAATCGAAACCTCTCTTGGACCTTTTACTTTTACAAAAGCAACCCACTTTTTCCATAATGACTCATATTGTCTTCTAGTTGACTTAGACTTGTATTCTTCTAAGAATTCTATATTGCCTTTTGAGATACCAAATCTTTTCTTAACCGCTAGGGCAAGAAAATCATGCAATGAAGGGTTTGGGTTCTCTGTAACAAATCAAAGGCAATTTATCTCTGAACCTTCAGGAGTTGTCCCGGGTTCAGAACTAAGGACAGCCTCAGCCTCTGTCTTTTCCTCCAGGAAGATAGATTGCTCTTGGGCTACCTGGGAGCCAATAGAGCTACTCCCACCTGGAAGGATCTCAGCATGTTGAGGTTTCTCAGCAGGTGATTGGACGGGATGAACTGGAAATCCTAAGTCTATCCCTTCCATTTCAGAGGTAGGATGTCTATCATTTAAATTAGAGGATCCTCGTATGGGGCTATATATCAAGGTAGTTCCTTGAAGGCTCTCGTAATAAAGAGGTTGGATTGCAGTTCGGGGAATTGTTCCTATTTGGGAGAAAATAGGTCTGCGTCCGTGGACCATTCTAACTCTATCAGCCTGAGCCTGAGTAGACTATCCACTCTCACATTGCGGATCGGTTGTATGTGAACTGCTGACAGGTTCCATCCCTTTAGGTAAGGGATGGCTAACTACACCTAGACTGTATGAGAAGTTCCTTAGCATCGTCGATTGCAGCGTCTTGTTATCGCTTCAGAGTCCCAGATCAGCCATAGACAATCTGAACTGCTTGGAGAGATTTTCGGGCTTTTCGGTCTTTGACCTTCGTTAGGGAAGCGATTAAGGAAGGACCGCTATCAGTCTGTATAGGCCTCTTCGAGCGTTTGATGCTTGTTTTCTCCAGGCTCCCAGTGCATGTTGCAGCAGTGCTCTTAGCAAAGTGCCTGCCTCTATTGCAAACTGGAGAGAGATCAGGGTTCCTCCCTGTTCTCGTTTTGGGAATCTGACTAATTACCGGAGTCTCTTGACAGACCTTGCCATCTCCTTTTACATTCCCAAAGGAAAGGAGAGTTGTGGTGACAACAGACTTCAATGGCTTTTCAGTCACTGAAACCTTTGAACCGGAGAGAATCAAAACTTCTTGAAGTTTATCTTTCATCCACGAAATTTCCGGGGACCAGATCATTTCTTCGGATGTTCATAGACCAGCCACCTTGGGTGCTGCCCACCCCAGCCTCATGTCCAGGAACCTTATTGCCTGAACATTTCTTAGGCTTAAATATTGCATGACTGTGTCCGCCAATTTTATGAAGGTAGCTAGGATTCTGTCTAGTCTGACGAGTATCTTTCCTAGGAAGTGCGTTACTTTGTGTAACTTGAATCCTAGATAGGAGCGAAAAGGGTGATTGACTGGAAGTTGTCGATAGACGACTTTCAGGTTTGGTAAGACTATAGGCACCCTTTTTTGCAGCGGGGTCCTTATGTTCAGGAGGATAAACATCCTGAACTCGTTGTTTTATTTGGACTTGTTGAGTGGCGATAAGTCCTGAATGACTTTAAATTTTCTTGTGTCCTTCTCGTAAACACATAACGGCCTTCCCTGGAATTCGGTGGACTAAAGTTTCCTTACCACCTGTATGCTCTAGAGCTCTCAGGTAAACTCCTCCAGGAGGATTTTGGATTATTGGAGGAGTTGAGGAAATAGTGGTAGAGACATCTCCACCTCACATCTTAGTCCCATCTTGATTAGGCTATGGACCAAAGGATTGAGGGTCCAGCGATCCTAAAGGAATCTCCCTCCTACTAGAACAATTTTTATGCTTCGACTGATCAGTAGGAATATCTTTTCGACCATGTCTTTGACAGCTCAGTCACTACAACTGTGGGTTGTTGTTGAACCACTCAAAATGGATTTCCAGACCTCCCCATCTTCCTTTTAGGTTGGGGACCCACAACCTTAGAAAATTCTCTTTTTGAAAAGGATGCCCCACTTTTGGAGAAGTCTTACTTTCTCCGTGGAGGCGTTCTTAATCACATTCTTGACTACCTCGTCTGCAAAGAGGTCTTTACCCCATATGTTGGAAGATATTAGCTTCCTTGTATTGTGTTTCGCAGCTGCGTTAGCTAACATAAAGTCCCCACATGTTCTTCTAGCCTTTATAAAGGCATAAAGGCCTTTTACCCAAGTAGCCATATGTATTTTGGCTAAGACCTTGAGCATGTCTGGGGTATCTTGATGAGCTGAACAGAACTCTATGTAGTTCTGTAGAGATAAGGAGACAGCAAGTCTCTCCTTTGTTTCTTGTTCATCCTGTAAGAGAAACTCGGATAATTTTGGAAGCTTTTCCTTAAATTGTAGACTGGTGACATCCGCCTTAAGTCTTCCTAGTGAAAAGGTTAAATGGGCCTCCTTCCAGTTCTCCTCCTGTCTGGGAAATGCTCGTGGCAGAGGTTCGCAGTCCTTGAGTCTAGGACACGGTTTATCTGTCTCTACTGCCTCAGTGACATATTTGAAAGCCTTCTCCGTAAAGGGGAATAAAATTGAAACAGGAGCAAGAAAGGAAGAGTGCTTGCTACTTTGTGTGGATACCTTCGACACCGAATAACCCGCATTTTCTATGCTACTAGATTGGATAACCTGTGCTTTATCATTGTCAAGAATATAACCTCCTTTGATTCCGTTCCTTTTCCTGATATTGGTTCATCCTTCAGTCTAATGAAACAGTTCGGGAATGCGTCAAAGCTTGACCAGAACTGAATTTTGTCCAAAGGAACAGCACTTATCTTCTCCAAGATGTAGAGTTTGCCGTTCAAAATCGGCATTAGCTCCGCAAACCTCCAGGGATTGGTTGTAGAGCATGTTGGAAGGTCTTAATCTACGAGTCGTTTATACGACACTTTAGGAGCGACAAGTGGAGCTTTACCAAGCTCTACCTTGCATTTCGCTTCCTGTTGTGCTCCGTTTGCACAAATTTTCTACTAGATTCTTAACTTGGGCCCATAACTGGTTCATTCCATATAAAACAGTGATAGAAGGCGGAGATATCGATGTCGTAGGCTCATAAGCCTGTTGGGACGGAGACGATTCCAACCCGACATTATCCCCTTCTTCCCATGGGCGCTTTTTGCCCTCCTTCCCAAAGGTTATCTGGCCATCGGGAAATGTACCTCGTGTCTGGGGTGCCACTATTTCCTTACTCGCTGTTGGAAATAGTAACCTACGCATCTTGTCATTAGGCAGGTAAGGTCCTGGAGAAATTTTCTGAAAGCCTCTCACCCAGTTGCGTAGTTTGAAACGAGCTGCATCCCTAGTCTCTACCGACTTGGGATTCTTGAAACCTTTGGACAACAGGGCCGGACATACTTTGCAGGCCTGCGGGTTCCAATACTGCAGGTGTTCAGAAATAATATTGCAGGGGGCATGAAACCTGCATGAATTATGTCCGTAAAAACACTTACTCTTAGTTTTGCAGAAGACTGCAACACATGACATCTGGCGTTCCTCCTGTAAAGAAAGGAAAACAAAATGAGTATACGATTGATTATCTCACCTGATAACCAATATATCAAAGGTCACATCTTAACAGAATACCTTAGGATAGCAAGCTATAAAGGGATAGTAGGAGACACATAATTGTGTATCCTTTGCAAGCAAATGCTGGTACCTCCCATCAATATTAAATGTTAGGAATTTCCTTTTCCAAGCTATTCCAACTGAAAAAAGAGGGTTTTCTAACCACTAGGGATAGGGCAGTGTATACTTCACTGTCCCTTTCATACTAAATACTGTGGGGTACGGAAGACTAACTTCTCAATCAGCTTAATGAAGAAACACTATTCCTTCAATATAAGATATGCTAGAAATATTTACTGTATAATCATAACTGTAGTTTTCTATTTGCAGTAAGCACTATATTGCAATATACTGGCTACTGTATAATTATATATAATTTGATCCAGCCAATGTGTTGACTTTCTGGCAAGCAACTGACTGTATGGTCCAGCTATCATGATGCCAACTGGACTGGGGAAAGGGAAAGACATATATTTGTATATATCCCACCCAAATTATTTGCTGTGACCCCCCTTACAAAATTAGAACATAGAGTTTCCTAATCATGGAGACTCAAGGATAAGGGCTCTGCCCTTTAAGGGTTAGGAGTGTAACCTCCAGTCCTTAAATTTTAGTATTGCGGGGAAATCTGAAGACTGATTTCTAATCAGAATATTCAAGAATTAAATTCTTTCAATATGAGATTACGTTCCACAAATATTTGGGTAGGATTTTCAAATATATTGGAAAACACTACTAGTACAAAATAAGGAAGGTTTGTATTTGCAGTATATCCTATACTGCAATAATACTAATTACCTGTATAAACATATACTGTAGTTCAGCCAGCATGTCGTCGGCATATCTAGCTAATGCTGGCTAATGCTAACACATCTAGCCCGCTAGGTAAAAGAAAGAGAGATAGCATGGAGAACAGGCTACCTCATACTGTATATATACAGTAAAAGGGGTGTAAAAGTCTACTTTTACTAAATTCTCCAAAAAGAAGGTTCAAATGGAAGGGGAGAATATAAAATTCAAGCTTCCATTCAGGTACAGTACTGTCACCACCAAGGATCTGTCTAAACCTTGCCGGCTGGCAGTATCAGTCGGCGTGCTTCCGGTTGAGTAAGCACCATTCTGTGCTGGCCTGGGAGGCAGCAGCCACTGATGCTAGCAGTTCAAGAGAGAACTGAAGAACCTTTGTAAACAGAAGGGACTTCCCACTCACAGCCAACATGGCCAGCAGCTGCCACCCTGGTTGCCTGCCAGCAGTCACCATGACTGCCGTCCGGCAGCAGCCATGACTGCCGGCCGGCAATAGCCATGACTGCCGGCCGGCAGTAAAGACTACTGCCGGCTGGCAACTAATATAGCCAGCAGCTCACTGCTGTCATTACTGCCAGCAGACAAATGTTAAGACTGCCGGCCGACAGCTGTCATGACTGCCGGCCGGCAGCTGTCAACTATACGAGGGGGAGTCTGGTCGATCCCGGCAACCCACTGGCAACAGTAAGGTTGCCAGGATTCGCCAACATAAAGGGATAGAAGGGAAGGGAAAAAAGGGTCCTGTGAAAGGTACAGCAGGAGCCGGCCGTAGCCTGTCCTGGTCTACCTAACAAACTGTATTAGAACTATCCCATGTGGCTAAAAAATTCTAATCCTTAGCCTAGGGTTAGATTAATACGATTAAGAGGTTGGTTGCACCCTTGCCAACACCTTTTATGGTAAGGAAACAGGGTTTTAGTGCCAGTGTCCCCCAAGCATTAGAAAAATTCTATTCCTCAGCCTAGGGTCCACTAACACTGGACTAGTTTGCTAGGTCACAGGGAAAAGGGTCATATCGTAGAGAGCCTTTAGGAGTGCCCTAGGGAGGTCTAGCCTCTTATGACGGTAGCCTAACGTAGCAAAAGAATTCTATTCATCTTGCCAAGTAGCTACCGACCACAGACTAATTACTCTGAAATTCTGGCCAAAACCCCAAAGACCTGCATCTGCGGTTACAGGGGAAGGGCAGAAAAACCGTAGGAATGTCATGCCTGAATTAAAAATTCGAGGCCGACCTGCTAAGTTTGTAGCTTGAGGCTACACTCAGAGGGAAGAGGGATTACCCTTAAACCTCCTTTTTTTGAGAGGTGTAAATTTTCTTCCAATTTAAAGAGATACCATCTCTGGATAATTTAAATCATTATACACAAAGGTAACCGGGGAATGTCTAAACGTATAATAATACGCCTAGGTTAGGTACCTAGGTGAGACGAGATCTCGGTTACCTCGCTCTCTGAGACTAACTATACGATCGACATGGAAAGGAAAAATATGCACAATGTAAATATCTTTACATAATTAAATAATCAATTAATGGTATAAGAAGTTATTTAAAAGCCGGGAAGTTGTTCTGCTAACTAAATAACATGCCCAATGAACGACAGCGCTCATAGAGCCTCCGGTACAGGCTAGTTCTAAACACAATAAATTCCTCTAATTTCACTGTGTAAAGGGAGCTAAAAATTATTCATGGTAAACACCCAATACTCAACGTTCCAAAGTCGAAAAAAGTTGTAGAATGCATAATAAAATCCTTGAAAATCGATCGAAAAGTTAGATCAACAGGGAACACCACAGAGCAAATTCGCTACAAAATTAGGAATGTCCACCATCTTGGGAATGGTGCTGTTGTGGTGATCAATAGTAGTACGGGAACGGGGGTAACCTTGTTACGTCCCCCCCTTCTATTCTTTTGCCACGTCCCCCTCGAAGCGTAAACGCTATTAGTGGTTCAGATGGCTACGTGGCGTGTCAAGAATATGTCCTCTGATATTATGCGATATCATTAAGAAAAATTTTAAGGAAATTCGCTCCAGGAGTTAGAATTCTGGAACCTGAAGGTTGAATTCTCTGGGAATATCACTGTAGTATAACATATATCCCTTAGGAAGCTACTTTAGGAACTTCCATCAGGACGACATGGCTAGAGCCCAAATATATATATATATATATATATATATATATATATATATATATATATATATATATATATATATATATATATATATACATATATATATACATATATATATACATATATATATATATATATATATATATATATATATATATATATATATATATATATATATATATATATATATATATATATATATATATATGTATATATATATATATATATATATATATATATATATATATATATATATATATATATATATATATATATATATATATATATATATATATATATATATATATATATATATATATATATATATATATATATATATATATCACCACACGACAGTTCAACGCTGGACAATTCAGCACCGACAATTCAGCACCGACAATTCAGCGCTAGAAAATTCAGGGCAAAGACAAATCAGTGCAAAGACAACTCAGCGTAATTCTGTCTGCTTGTGTGTATATTTATATTGGTAAATATATATTCCTTAAAATAAAGAACGTACATCTCATCTCTATCTCTTAAGAATGGTATAGTAAAAAAATAATTACTTAATTACTCAGTACAACGATCTAAAAAGTTTATTTCTTATTAATGTTTGAAGAAGCATTAACTTTTAGGTGTTTTTGTTAATAATTACCTTTTAATATTTTCTCTCTCTCTCTCTCTCTCTCTCTCTCTCTCTCTCTCTCTCTCTCTCTCTCTCTCTCTCTCTCTCTCTCAACAATGGTATTATATAGTAGAAAAAAAATATTTATTGTAGGTGAAAACTAATATAAATGATAAGAAATTTATTTACTAAATTTAGTACAAAAATATTTGTGTAAAGAATTTGAAATACGTCAAGATTAAAAATACCAAAATAAATGATAAACAAATTCTTTAATTCCTATTTTTGAAGTGTTATTTGAAAACTAATAGCTCGCAAATATTTTAGTTTGTCCACTCGAATATCATATTCAGAAACTATTGTTTTTATCGTTGAATAAGCTCGTTCATATTTTGATTGTTTTGCAGCGTCCTGTTGTACAGCATTCGTCCTAATTACCTCCGCCAGGAGGTTATGTTTTCGGTTCGGTTTGTTTGTTTGTTTGTTTGTTTGTTTCTCTGTTTGTCTGTCTGTCTGTGGACAACGTAGAGGCCACATTTCTACACGGAATCACTTCAAACTTGGCCAAGTAGTTCCCCAATGTGTATGGAAGAACTGATTAAATTTTGGTCAAGGTCACCCCAAGGTCAAGGTCACAGGGGTCACTGGTGTCACTATGACATAAGTGGCCATATCAAGAGACAGAAATAAAGCACTGACTTTTGCATAAGCCAACAGGGAAGTCCTAGTCCAGGCGCAACCCATGGGTGATGTTCAAATTTATAAAGGTCAAAGGTCAAGGTCATATTGGTGCATTATATCAATGTCATATTAAGTATCAGTGGCAAATGAACAAAGATCACTTGAAGGTCAAAAGTCAAGCAGGTCACTTGAAGGTCAAGGTCACGTGAAGGTCAAGGTCACGTGAAGGTCAAGGTCACCTGAAGGTCAAGGTCACGTGAAGGTCAAGTACATTTGAAGATCAAGGTCACTTGAAGCCAAGGTCATGTGAAGGTCAAGGTCACGTGAAGGTCAAGGTCACTTGAAGGTCACGTGAAGGTCAAGGTCATGTGAAGGTCGAAGTCACATCAATTCATGATTCTAGGACATATGGCGCTCTAGGTCACCTTGGCGGAGGTATGTCCTCTACGAGGACCATGTCCGCGTTCAGGACTTGCTCACTTGTTAACTTTGTTTTCAGTATGATCTCGTTCCATTCGAAGAAATTCAACGAATTTGTAAATTGTTGGGTGTTAATGACCAACTAAAGTCCGGAATGCACGATGCCACACTTCTACTGCGTTATTGGTTTTCTGAAGAATTCTGACAATTTGATCATAAATATTCCAAAGATCAGGCTTAAAATGAGGATCTTTTCTTCTGCGGCAAAATGAGCGTCCTACATATATGTCTTCGATATCAGTAATGAGGTCGTCTAAATCCTCCGGTATTTCATCCAGCAATTTTTCAAAGACTTCAACATCATCAATAGGAATGAAAGTCAGTGCAACGAGCATTTTGCAAAATAAGCGTATGCTTTCATTATGTAAATATGGCTTGTTGGATTCAGGCTACCGATTTTTCTCCAAACACTTTGTCCCAGATGAAACAAGCAGCCAACTATACAAGCGCCAGAGAAAACTTCACTTAAAGCATTACGGAACACCTTTTCAAAGTCACACAAAATCGTATCGGGTCGTATACCAGGTTCCAAATAAGGAAGCACATCTAAAAGTCTTTTGTATGTTTCTTTACTTTTATTTTGCAGCAATGCATAAAACATTGGATAAGCACGACCTTCTCTTATTAAGTGCATAACAGGAACTTGTTATAAGAGATTGGAAAGTGAGCAATGGAATGGTTTGTCCCTGCATTGATTATGGCCCACCAGGACTACTGCCTCTGACTCATGAATGTGATTATTAGTGACGACGTGCAAAGCATAAATCATGGAAGGGAACTAGCTGTAGCTGTCACCGGGAAAAGCTCAGTTGTATTGTTTACTATTCAGGCACAGCAGGTGATGAATGCCGGGACCCTTTCAAAAAAGAAAGAACATATTGAGGAGAATGATGATGAGGATGGGAATGAAGATAATGAAGATCCTTATTCGTATGAAGATCTGAATGTGCAATTTTCAAATGGATACATATGTAGAGATCTAAAATAAATTGTTTAAAAGAGTGCTTAGTCTTTCTTTTTAATAAAAAAAATGCCCAGTTTCGCTGACATCATTCACCGTAATAATATATAACCCTCAATTGATCATACTTTCAAATTGCAAATACAGACATAAATGACTTTGACCTTTACATTTGATGGTAATATTGAACTTTAATCACGAAAAAAAAAAGATATCAGAAATGAATTCCCCTGGTCAAACTTGTATAAAAAAGAGGTACTGCACATAATTCCAGGACACTTGGTAAAAGTGATATATTTTGATTATATGTAATAGCTATGATCAACACAAATTATGGTATTTAGCTCATGAGAAATTTTCCCAAAAGTTGGTGCTGTGCCAACAAACTTAAGATGACCCATATACACATATGAACACATATCAGTTAGGGAATCTAGAATTTTTTAACATTTCCATGGCCAATACTCCCAACAAATGTCATGAGATTCGGTCAAATGTTTTTTTTTTTTATTATTATGTGAATCCCAAACACACACTCAGATAATCATACAAACGTTCGTGTATCAAAACATAACCTTCGCAGTAACAAATTTGTTGATGGTTATTACTCGCAATGTATTGTTTAACAAGACAAAGCCTGTAAGTCAATAGAGCTCAAACAGTAGTGCAAAATATACTCTATTATGAATGGCATCCTATTTTCAACACACACAGGTTTTCAAATAGTATTTACTGATCTTATAAGCAGATGAATTTTGTAAATAGAGTTATATACCTTCTTTTTAATAAGCATAGGGTATAGAATAAGATATGATTACAAATGAGACAAAAACAGTTGAATAGAATTGGATGAAATTCAAATTTCTATGATATTTTAAAATACGAGGGATATTATTATTATTATTGTTATTATTATTATTATTATTATTATTATTATTATTATTATTATTATTATTATTATTATTATTATTATTATTTGCTAAGGCCTAGTTCGAAAAGCACAATGCAGTTAGCTCAAAGGCTTCAACAGGGAAAATAACCCAGTTAATAAAAAGTGTATTTGAATTGTAACGAATCCCCATTGGCTTTAATACTATCGTCTACCGATATATACAACCAGTTTCGATAAAAACAATAATCCATGAACAATGAAGCTTCATTCCTATCGAGTACCGAGGGTTACCGTAATAAATAGGCATTGAAAAGTATAGATGACTGCGGTATCATAATTGTTGATAGTCAATAAATTTGCAAACATATTTCATTGGATTTTGAGCCTTGTTCATTTTGTTCCTTTGCGAGAGAGAGAGAGAGAGAGAGAGAGAGAGAGAGAGAGAGAGAGAGAGAGAGAGAGAGAGAGAGAGAGAGAGAGAGAGAGAGAGTTTCATCTGCATTGTTATATGTACTACAGAATATAAAATGTTTGAATAGAAAACTCAACCACTAGATAGATATGAATAATTCCCCAACGTTATATTTGATGAATAGAATATATTTTCATAGTGAGGTTCTCCCCAGAAAAATAGTCGAGGAACTATCCCAACCCATTTGGAAAATATTGACGGTAAATTTTAAATCCTTTCGCTACTGATGACTGAGTTAAAGATTTATAGTTAAGTTTTCTAATTGGAACTAAACTAAAACTGATGCAAACATTTTGCTTTGCTTTCAATATTAAAATTACTGATATTGAGAAAAAAGAATACTTTTTTCCAAACCTTCCTATATGAATTTAACTTAATCCCAAACATTATTTTTTAAATCTATAATCCCTAACCTATCTAGCAAATGTGTGTGTTCGTGGTTTTATTGATTTTTTTTTTTTTTTTTTTGTAGAATCCTTATAAAAAAAAATTGTCCTTTTACTACAGAAATGACAAAACTTGAAAAGTAATCACACTGTATGCAATATTTCATGGATCTTTCATAGACAAAAAAAAAATTACGTATGTCCTAAGTCATATTTTTCACATAAGTATCTTTTGCTTAATAATGAAATGTATTAAAAGGTTTCGATGAAAAAAATGTAATGAATATTTTGCCTACATAATAAAACCGGTGTCTCATAAAGTTTTGATTTTCCTTATTTTGGTTAAAAAGATCTTGAATCAGTTTTATCACGCGATAAGAAATTCAATAATAATAATAATAATAATAATAATAATAATAATAATAATAATAATAATAATAATAATAATAATGATAATAATAATAATAATAATAATAATAATAATAATAATAATAATAATAATAATAATAATAATAATAATAATAACAATAATAATAATAATAAAAGATTACGTGTATCTTTACCCTTTCTAAAAGTAATACTCAAGGAATTCCAGACTAATCTCGCTTCCAATGACACATTGTTTAGTCTCCGTCCGGAAAAGCAACGCTTTATTTATTTCAATTCTTTATATAAGAAAAATGTATTACTTTCCGATAACGTCGTGATTTCCTGAGGATTATTTTCCCCTGGGGGATTTGTTTCATATTGCAGTCGGTAATTAGAATAATGAAGTTGACGGAGGAGATTATAAATCCCTCAACTCTTTTATTTTCTTTATTCAAATTGACATGATTCTTTGTTCCTCTCCCCTTACCTTGAGCGAAATGAAGGTTTAAAAACGTTAAATGAATTAATATAGAAGATTATGAGGAGTTTATAATAATGTGTAATGTCGTTCTCAATAAATTCCAGCACTTCGCCAGGCAGAAGTATTTTTCATTAAAAAAGAATCACTGCGTTTATATTCCTACGGTTAAAATATATCAAATACCATTTGTTGTTGATATTCACATTTATTAAAGTCGTATATGTTAGTAACAAAAGATCATCAATGTTTTTCCTTCTTTTAAATTCGTTCTCACGCACAAAGTAAACGTCTACTACCTGTCCTAAGTACGTATAATCATTAACAGTCTATAAAGGTTTTCCATAACCATTATTTTCTATCTCTGCGTTTTCATTGAACATTATCTCAGCTTTACTCTTATTAATTTTCACTACTACATTCCTGCTTTCTCAAATGAAATCCTCTATCATCTTTTGCAATTCCTCCCATGACTCATTAAACATAACTATGTCATCTGCAAATCTTAAGTTAGTAAGGTATTCTAAAATAACGTTAACTACTAAATTTTCTTACTCACAATTCTTAAAAACTTCTTGTAGATATGCTATGGATAATTCAGGAGAGACGGGGTCGACCTGTCTAACTTCTTTCTCAGTTCGAATTTTCTTACTATCTTTATGTAGTTTTAGGATTGTTGTACTTTTCGTAAAGATATTTTCAAGTACTCTAACAAAAGATTCATCTGTTCGTTGTCTTTGATGAACTTTTATCATAGCTGCAGTTTTGATAGAATCAAAAGCTTTCTCATTGTCTATAAATCCCATAAATAGTGATTTGTCACACTCTTGATTTCTCCAGCAACTGGTTAATTACATGGATATGGTCAGTTGTTCGATACCATCTACTAAAGCCTGTCTGCTCTCCTGGTTAATTAATATCTAGCTGTCTTACTATTCGACTTAATATGATATTTGTAAATATTTTATATATTACTGAGAGTGGAATTACTGGACGCTAATTTTTAAATTTTTGCATCTGGGTTTCTTTGCGAGAAAGCGTACAATGATAACATTTCTCAAGCTATAGGATAGAGCATTCTTTCAGATATTTTGCATAAAGTTCAGCGAGTTTAACTGTTAAAATATCTTCTCTATCTATTATTAGATTAATCTTTTCCTGCTGCCTCTTTCCACGCCTTTAATGTTTTCTATACTTTTCTTACTGTTATGCTTGGATCCGACTGAGGTGTTTAAATATTTCTAGCTAAAAAATGTTTCGAATGTCACTATTATATATCATTTTATTGAAATCCTTTGCTATTTGTATCAATCCATCTCGATTGTTGATATTATTTAAAAATTTCATTATTTGTAAATGAAACGCTGTTGGAGCGATGTTTCAAGTCTTTTTTTCATCCATTTGATGATTCTTCATTTCTTTAGTGTTTTGTCTGATTGGGCTTCGGAACGTCCTAGTTTTGGTTATTGTTTTGCATAATTTAGCTATTTTTTTTCTTTTGTGGGGGGGGGGATAGTTTTCCTTGATTTTACCTGGGAGCGTTCCACCCATTTCTTGTGCTGATTCAAAAACTATTTTTTTTTTTTTTTAAATTGCTGCTATTTTTTTCTTTATTTGCTACCAGTTCATCGTATACCTGGAAATACCTATTTTGCAACTTAAAGTAAACTTATCTCATTTAGTTTGATAATTAATCCTGTGAATTTGAGACTGTTTTTAATTTCTAAAAAAATTACTCCTTTTATTTTATTCCGTTCATTTCCTCTGAAGCAGAATGTATGGCTCTCTTTTAACTCTATATAAGATAGTCCAGTTCTATTATCACTATATCGTATTATTTCCTAATTTAATCATTTTCCAAGATCTCCTTCCTTTGTCATTATATGTTGCATGGTTCAGTAACTGATATTACAAAAAAAGAAGTGTGACTTCAATATCAATTCTGTTTTCTGTAAATTTAACAAATAATTTTGTTGTGTTTTTCATGGTTTAATTGGTCATTCTTATTCTATATTTCACTATGAATATTCATAGAACAGGGTAATAATTTCCTTAGAAACATACGAAAGGTGAACATTTTGATATTGTTAAATATAATTTTCTGCAACTAAATTATTTTTTTTTACCTAGTCGTTCGTAAGAATAGAGCCCCTTTTATCATTATTTGAGAAATCTGACTAACTGGCTCTTCACACGTAAAAAAGGCTTTAATGAATTAAACTATAATACAGCAACACTTACAGTAAGTTTGCAATGATACTTCGAATAATGATGAATATTTTGTCAATAAAACAATTAATAGATAAAATACATATGTCGGACGAAAATTAAACGACAGTTATTGAAGACTAACTTATTAATATTTAAAAAGTCTTGCCCAAATTTTATCTTAATTCCTCAACATTATCAACGTAAACTATGAAATATAATAAAAAATAATTTTTTTGAAATAATATCTGAAAGATTTCACAGTCCTTTTTTCTTGATATAACAAAAATTATGAACATGATATTTTGGAATTATTATTCGCCATTATTTCTGCATCGTTTACTGCCATTAAATCAAACAATTATTTAAGTGAATCTATGAATTCTATAGTGTTTGTCATCATTGTTAACAGTACTCCTTACTTATTTCCAAAAAAAAAAAAAAAAAAAAAATGGGGAAATGATTTCACAAACAGGTGAAATAACATAAGAAATTATAACGATTAAGTCGTATTTACAAAACCTTGAGTAGATTGAATTAAATCGTCCAAGTGTAAGTTTAATAACGTCATCAAATCCTCCTGATCTGGTGGCAACACTTTAATTAAATCATCCAGTCGTACTACCTTTAGATGAAATAGTACTTTCTTCCCGTGCATGCTTCAAATAATCGAAATCAAAGTTAATTGTATCTTAGATAGCAATATTCCTCTGAAAATGAAACAATATGAAATAAGTCTGACAATCAAGGAACAAAAGCTTCTCCCCCTGAAGCAGTCATACGATAACAGCGTTTCCGTCATTTTCGCCTAGCACTGTTATTTGATTTCGACAGACATATGAGGGAAGACACCCATTCCCAACTCAAGCGTCTTCTATCCTCTGAACGACACAACTGTCGTAATCGAGAAATGTTGCCATTTAGCGGTTTAGGGATTTCCAACTTCTGTCGAGAGCTTCTGTCATGTACAGGTTTAGTTACTGCTGATTTGGTGATTCTCTTTTACTTAGTATGCCTTTTCTGTAAAAGGCAAGAGAGAGAGAGAGAGAGAGAGAGAGAGAGAGAGAGAGAGAGAGAGAGAGAGAGAGAGAGAGAGAGAGAGAGAGAGAGAGGGGGGGGGGGCCTCTCATGATAAAAACTGCAGGGTTCAGCTCAATCCATTTCCGTATTGTAGTATTCTTTGTCTGGTATGAATGGCATTTAATTCACTTGGATGACATCTTATGAAAATGTTATCTAATAATGATGAAAGTGTGATAGATCATCAGTTCTATAGAGGCGTCATAAAATTAAGTGACAAAGTTTAAATCAACAATTTGACCTAACATATCTTTGAAAACCTGCATATTATTTGTATGATTCCCAAAGAACAATTATCTAATAAAAGATAAACTTAAAGTAAAAACATACAGACATAAAAGCAAACCCATTAAACAGGGAACGAATTCAAGAGGAAGAGTATCGGATTCCAATAGTAAATTAGCCAAAGGCGCATTCTGTACAGTATTTACTTTCATTCATTACAGAATCCCGATTGTTCTGTTGATGTTAAATGAAGCTAGTTTTCTCTCATTACGGAATCATATTAGTATGGACAGATCTAGCTGAAAGAAATAAAGCAAGAATATATGTGATAATTGTGCTGCGTGGATTTGTTGACGCGAAACACGAAATGACTTTATCCTTATTGAAGTTTCCGTTGCAATGTACCATGTTAGGTACATAGAAAATCAAAACAAATATTACTTTTGCGCTGTATAATAAAAACTTTAAATTGCCATTAACAACAAGCCATCTGTAACAGATAATCTTAATCACTTTTACATTACCTCTACCAATTAAACAAAAAATAAAAATGTGGTGGTCAATGAATGCCACAAGCAATTTTTTTTTTATAACTTATCATATTGCTGTTTAATAATAAATACCTGGTGTTCACGTTTACCTTCTTGTATGAACATATATTATTGTTCTCTTATTGGTCACATTCCTTATTTACTAGATCATAATCATACCTTGCACTTCAATTTGTATACAACGACATATAAAATAATTTCTATCAACTCTAATACCTTTACCTTTACACATTGGAACAATTATTTCTCTCTAAAATTCTTTCGGGGCCTACCCTAAACCCAACACACTTTGCGCATCTAGATTAGTCACTCAACAACTCTAACAATTATGATGCAATATATCACGTGCAATCCCTTCAACTATCCTCGACCGTGTTATCGCCATTGCTACAACTGTGACGGTCCAAAATAAATTGTGACTCAAAAGGTAAGATGAAAGCAACCGAGCAACTGTATTACAGAATATCTAGTTTATATATACACCAAGTCCAGGTAAGGTTACAAAATACAACAGGCTATTCCATATCCAACTGGCAACTGATTCTGTTAACAGTTAACGATAAGAAAAACAGACAGGTTGATACAAGCTGCTGTCAGTGCAAGGGAAGAGCGAAGATACAAAGGATGATATATACAAAAAAGAGATATGTCGTTACCATGTATGATCATGTGACACACGGTTGGTACATGGCTCTTCCGCCTTGAAAATGACATATTGTACTTGTAAAATAGGGCGCCCTGATTTAGAGATGCGAACTGTAGGCGGGTCATCTGGCAGGAGATAAGCAGGTTTATGACGATCAATGGAGACCCACTCTTCTTTGCCATGAATGCTTAGTAGGAATGCTTTTGGACTGTGTCGGATCACAAGGAAACGGCCTGTGTAAGAGGGCATTAACGGTGGCTTCGTAGTGTCGTTGCGTAGGAAGATGTGTGTTGCAGAGTGCAAGTTTGTCTGTATGTGATGCTTTGCTGGGAGCTCGTAAGTCTGGAGACATGGAGTCAATTTTCCCGCGACATGGTGTATGCACTGGAGATCGTTGGAGGACGTTACAATTTGGCAGGGACGACCAACGAGTTGCCATATGCCATTTCAGCTGCCAAGACGTCCAGGGCGTCTTTAGAAGTGGTCCTTAGTCCCAGTAGGACCCAGGGAAGCTGAGTAAACCAGTTGGAGTCCTTGCAGCGGGACATCGGAGATGCTTTGAGGGTGCGATGAAAGCATTCAACCATTCCATTGACAGCGGGGTTGTAGGCAGTTGTCTAATGTACGGTGATGCCTAGGAGATTTACTAATGATGTCAACAATTGAGAGGAGAAAGTGGTACCCTTATCAGAAGTAATATACTCAGGGATACCAAATCTTGCAATCCATCCTGAGAGTAAGGTAGATGTATATTAGGTGGGTGTTACAGTTTCCATGGTAATGGCTCCAGGCTAACGAGTGGAGCAGTTGATGACAGTAAACATGTAACAATGTTCTTGTGATGAGGGTAGGGGGCCTACAACGTCGACGTGAATGTAGTCAAAACGACGCTGAAATTGAGGAAATTTGCCCACTCCTAAATCCGTGTGTTGGTGTACTTTGGAAGTTTGGCAAGAAGTACACGCACGTACCCAATCCTTAGCATTCTTAGAAATGCCGTGCCAAATGAACTTCATCTTCAGCAGCTGTGTAGTAGAACGGCATGAGCGATGTGAAAGGCCATGAATAAAATCAAACACCTGTCAGTGTATGGGAGCAGGAATCCAAGGTCGTGGTCTACCAGTAGTGACGTCACAGAGGAGGGTAGTGTTGGAGTCGTCGAAGGGATGTCTTCCCAATGGAGGCATGTGCAGGATGTCCTACATGCTTGATACTCTGGATCCTGTCATTGTGCTTCAGCCAAGGCATTGTAATCCAATCCCAGTTGAACAACAGCCAACGAGTTTTCTTGACAGGGCATCGGCAACGGGATTGACAGGGCATCGGCAACGGGATTCATTTTCCCAGGGACGTGTTGAAGGGTGCAATTGTATTCAGCCACGGCGGAGAGATGTCGGTATTGACACGCGGACCAGGCGTCAGACTGTCGAGTAAATGCATGCACCAGAGGCATGTGGTCTGTGTGAATGACGAAGGGCGTACCTTCTAAGAAATGGTGAAAGTGACAGACGACAGACAGCTAAGTGCAACTCGCCAGCAACTTGCAAGTGAAGGTAGAATAACCCGATTCTGTCTTACACAGTTTTTTGCTGAAGAAGGCCAAAGGGGTGGGGTGAGCCGTTGCCCACCTGCACCAATAGCAATTTCACTCGTATCGTTGGAGAGGAAAGGTGCATTTGTGATTGGAAAAGTGAGAGCAGCAGCAGTTGATAGGGCATTCTTTGTATTGCAGAAGGTCGCTTCTTGAAGGGGACCCCACTCCAGGTCTTTTGGCTTGCACTTGAGGGAGGTGCAGAGGGGAGCAAAAGTGGCAGCAGTGGCTGTCAGTTATTGGTGATAATAGTTGATCCTGCCCTAAAATTCCTGCAGTGCTTTGATGGTCGAGGAGGTGTTGAGGTTCTGAACGACGGCTACCTTCTCAGGAAGGGGATGGACTCCTTCAGGAGTGATGCGATTCCCTAAGAATGGCACTTCGTTGGCACCAAAGGTACACTTGTCGTACCGGACTAAAAGGCCGTTTTGTTGCAGACGGTCGAGCACGATGCGCAGGTGATAAAAGTACATAAAAGGGGAAGTCTCCTAAGATGCCATCAATGAGACGTTGAAAAGTGGCCCCAGCATTGCAAAGACCGAAACAGGAGTAATTGAAGGTGTATGTACTGAACGGAGTAGGGATGGCGGTCTTGAGGAAGTCTTCTGGGTTCAGAGGCACCTGATAACACCCTTTCAGGAGGTCGAGCATGGACAAAACCTTCACTTTGTGCAGGTAGAAGGTCACGTCAGCGATGTTTGGGATGTGGTAGTGATCCGGTTCTGTTTGCATGTTCAGGCGCCTGTAATCCAAGCATGGACGGAGGGAGCTGTCTTACTTCAGGACAATGTGTAAGGGTGACGACCATGGGCCGGAGGCCTTTTGGCAAAGGCCATTTCTTCCCTTTCAGCCAACGCCTGTTTGACGGCTGCCAAACGATCCAATGCCAGATGTCTGAGTTTTGCAAAGACTGAGGGTCCCGTCGTCTTGATATGATGATAAATACCATGCTTGGCAGGAGCCATGGGTGTTTGGTGAAGTTCTGGACTGAAAAATTCCGGGTACGACGTGAGGAGGGGGGCATAGGCATCTGTGGGTGCGCTGATGTGGGGAGTGAGGCTGGAGGGGGCTGGTTGAAGAGGTTTCGACAAGTACGAGTCTGCGTTGACCTATCCTCGGTGGGCAACATCGACCTGAAGGTGGAAATGAGAGAGGAAATCTGCACCGAGGATTGGCAATGTGACGTCAGCAACGAGAAACTTCCAATTAAATTTACCATTTCTAAACGATAATGTGAGGTTCTTGTAATCGTAGGTTGTTACCACAGATCCGTTGGCAGCTACCAGGCGGACATCGGCAGACTTAGATAGACTACGTCTTGTCCTGAAAATTTCCATTGGAAAAAGAGAACGACAAGCACCCGTGTCTACCAAAAAACACACGCCTGTTCCTGAATCATATAAAAAGAAAAGATTAGAAACACGTCAGGCCACGGCCACGAGCGATGGCCTACTTATATGATTTTTTTGGGGGGGCACTGACAATCCTTGCCACATTTCTTCGTGGCAACCCTGAATCCTGAGTGGTAGTGGCAAAACTGCGGCTGATGGGCTGCATTAAGGGGCTGTAGAAGTCGTTGCTTGGGGCACGAGCGAATAGTGGGTGATGGGTGGTTTAGTTGCCACTCCGGCACATCACGGGGTAGGCGTGTATGTCCTACACAATTCACGTCAGCTTCAGTTGACGTTGAATAGGTGTCCTCTTTATCATGAGTGGAGGCGTTGATGGAGGTCTTGAAAGTCATGAAGTGGCTGTCCTTAAAAGCGTCGGCTTTAGTCATCAAGTCCTTTGCGGGGAAACTATCGACATCTGGTAAGGCAGCACTTACAGGTTCAGGGAAACGGTGTACCCAAAGGGCACGAAGTAGGTTCACCTCGCGAGTGAACCATCTACAGCAGGTTGAAGGCGAGCCATACTGGTCATTTCCCCGAGGGGGAGCGAAGCCCTTTGGTCCCTGAATGGTTGTTGAGAAAGCTGAAAAGCTTTGCTATACTGGCGGCTGGTGACAGCAAGTACTGCTGCAGAAGGTATGTTTTGAGGGCATTATATGCTATTGGGGTGTCTAGTTGTTCACGAAGCCAGTCAGAGATTTCCGGGAAAGTGTCCTCGGGTATCGCCGCGAGAACATAATCTTCTTTGGTGGTTGAGCGAGTCACGCCCTTGATGCGGCACTTGACTTCTAAGAGCTCGAAACCAACAAGATGGGTCTCTGCTGGCGAACGATGAAAGTTTGAATGGGGCAGCGCCAATTTCAGTGGAGTCTGCCATAGTACCATTAAGGGGGCGAAGGCAGGAGGAGTGAGTCGACTTCTGAGGTCACCAATGTCACTGGCTGATAGTAGGTTGTGAATCAAAAGGCGAGATGAAAGCAACAGACTATCTTTATTACAGAACATCCAGTTTATATATACACCAAGTCCAGGCAAGAAGGTCACAAAATACAACAGGATATTTCATGTCCAACGGCAACCTGTTCTGTTAACAGTTAATGCTAAGAAAAACAGACAGGTTGATATAAGTTGCTGTCAATGCGATGGGAGAGCGAAGATACAAACGATAATATATACTAAAAAGTGAAATATCGTTACTATGTACGATCATGTGACTCAGGGTAGGTACACAACTCCCAATCGCACCCTTGGTATTACACTCAACATTCAACTTATTTCTTCACCCAGCTTTAGCTCTACTCAATCTTTCCCATTTAACAATTCTTCAAATACTAATTCTATCAATCAACAACAGCATTATGAAATAAATTCTACCATAGATAATTTTATCTAGCTTTATTATACTGTATACTGTATATATGAATATATATATATATATATATATATATATATATATATATATATATATATATATATATATATATATATGCATGTATGTATGTATATATATATATATATATATATATATATATATATATATATATATATATATATATATATATATATATATATATATATATATATATATATATATATATATATATATATATATATATATATATATATATAAATATATATATATATATATATATATATATATATATTTATATATATATATATTTATTTATATTTATATTTATATTAGCAATCTATTGCTGAGGTATGTAATGTATATTGATGTCGCAAAGTTGGAGGAATGATCAGAAAAATGAAATTTTTACCCAACGCTTCTGTA
>NC_090735.1:148505030-148512530 GCF_036898095.1 Palaemon carinicauda | reverse complement strand
TCCAGAGTCCAAATCACTATGCTGCTCAAGGTATATTATCAGGGGAGTGCTCAAGCCCGAACTGAATTCTGTCCGAGCACCAACGTCCAGACATCAAGTCGCGTTCATAAACACTCGTATGTAAAAAAAAACAATCGTTAAAACGATAGTTCGATAATCTAAACAACCGGGGAGGAGGCGCCTAACCACACTGAGAATTGTTAAATTAAGCACTTTACACTTAAACACTTAAATTTCAAAGATAACATAAACAAATACAAAACAAAGGCTATTCTGCCACAAAATGATTCTTTAAAACTAGTAATTAAACCTAGAAAAACAAGGCTGATCTAGACTTTCTAATACCTTCCTCCCCAAAAACAAAACAAAAAATTCCAATAATTTTTTTTTTTTTTTTTTTATACAAAACATGAAACCTGTAAAGAGAAAATTATTAACACATCATTCTCAAGACAAAGTAAAGTCTCAGGGTGAAACCTGAAATAAGAATTCTCATGAACAACACTACAACCAATGAATTTTAAAAACTGAATTGTCACAAAGAAAATTTACCAGCTTAAACAATAGAGAAAACATAAATGAAAAATAAACCATAAGGTCAAATTAGCACAAAATATTAACCACCAGACACTGACTGTCTCAAATTCAGCCAATAAAATTGAGTTTACACATAACAGACACTATCACAGTATGACCGCCCACACTTTGGTTACTACAGGCTTTACTTTGGTTCAAAAGAAAACAGACAAATTATAAAATACTTCACTAAGAAAACCTAATGACTAACATACCAAACTCCCAGCGAAAAACACACTCATACTCATCCTTACATCTCTAAGAATAACGCAAACCAATTGTCTAAGAATAACGCAAACCAATTGAAGAGACGAGAAGGGCGAGGGGATGGGGGCCATGTCGTGATCAAATCTATATCCTTGAAAGGGCATCGGGAATTCGATTCTCCGATCCCTTAACGTGTTTAATCACAAGCGAGAATTCTTGCAATTGCAGAGCCCAACGTAAAATTCTCTGGTTGGCACCTTTCATGCGCTCGATGAAAACCAGTGGATTGTGATCTGTCCATACTTCTATGGGATAAGAAAAATTTGTTACATAAGGCTTAAAATGCACAAGAGTACGCACCAAGGCGAGAGCCTCCTTTTCAATGGTGGAATATTTTCTCTCGGCGGCTAGTAGCTTTCGGCTGTAATATGATACAGGATGAACCTCTCCTATATCGTTCCTTTGAAAAAGGACACCCCCGATACCTATGTCACTGGCATCTACTGCAATAATAAAAGGTCTCTGGAAATTAGGAGAAGTCAATATTGGATTAGATACTAATACCATCTTAAGTTTAATAAACGCTTCCTCACACTGAGGAGACCACATAAACTTCTGCCCTTTCTCCAACAACTTGGTAAGTGGCTGAGCAATGTCCGAGAAATTTCGTACGAATCTGCGATAATAACCAGTCATGCCCAGCACTCGCCGAACCTCTCTAACATTGCACGGTCTCTTTAAATGCACAATAGCCTCAAGGTTGGCTTGTTTAGGTGCCACCTGACCCAAACCAACCTCGTGACCCAAATAACACACTTTTGCCTTACCAAATTCACATTTTGCTAAATTAATAACTAAACCTGCAAGTTTAAGGGCCTCAAATACCTTACGCAATCTCGCCATGTGCGTACTCCAATCATCACTATATACAACCAAGTCATCGATATAAATTTCAGTTCCCTTTAAACCACAAATGACCCTATTCATAAGCCTCTGGAAAGTACACGCGGCATTTTTCATCCCAAAGGGCATTACTTTACACTCGTAAAGCCCAAAGGGAGTTACAAATGCAGAGATCTCTCTTGCTCGATCAGACAGGGGAACCTGCCAATACCCTTTCAATAAATCCAATTTCGTAATGAACTTAGCAGCCCCTATGTGATCGAGACAGTCATCTATCCGAGGCAAAGGAAAAGAGTCATTCTTAGTATGTGTGTTAACCTTACGGTAGTCCACACACATACGGAACTTTCCGTCGGACTTCTTAACCAGGACTATCGGGGAGCTCCATGGACTAACGGAAGGTTGGATGAGATCGTGTTCCAGCATATATTTAATCTCCTTATCAACTATATCCCTCTTAATGGGATTCAGCCGATAAGGACTCTGTTTCACAGGAGAAGCATTACCCACGTCTACATCATGCTCAAGAAAATTAGTTCGACCTGGAGAATTCCGAAATAAATCTGGAAAAGAAGAAATTAAATTAATTACATCCCTCCTTTGAGCAATCTCCAGATGCCCCAGCCCTTCCTTCAAAACTTCTAAATTTTGAATATTATCAAAAAGAGCATCAGAAGACACCTGACAAATCAAATCCTCCAAATCCTCTGAAGGTAAATCCATACTTTCAACCACAGGCTCATAAACAATAGCGAGAGGATCATGTCTATTAGAAGTATAGAGTTTTAACCTATTTATATGGAATATTCTGCACTTCCGTTTAGTCCCAGGAGCCTCTATTTCATAATTCACCTCCGACAACTTCCTCAATACCTTCCAGGGTCCCTTATATCTTGGTTCAAGGAAATTGTCAGAGTCAGTACTTAAAACTAAAACTAATTCTCCGGGCTCAAACGACCGTGCTTTAGATTTCCTATCAAAATTTAATTTCATAGCAGCCTGAGAACTAGCCAAATTTTCTCTGGCAAATTTCCAGGCTCTAGATAATTTTTTCCTCAAGTCCTCCACAAAGTCTCCTACGTTTGCATTCCCACCTCGATTAGTCTCAAGCATCTCATGAAAAATCTCCAAAGGCCCACGTACTTTGTGTCCAAATACCAGTTCGAAAGGAGCTACCCCAGTTGAAGAATTTGGGTGATTTCGTAGAGCAAAGAGAGCAAAGGGAAGACCTTTATCCCATTCCTCCCCTTGTTCATAACAATATTTTTTCAAAATAGATTTAAGGGTCTGATGGAACCTTTCCACCAGGCCCTGACTCTCTGGATGATATGGTACACTGGTCTTGTGCCGAATGGCCAGTTCTGCACATTTACCTTTAAATACCTTGCTAGTAAAATTTGTACCGCAGTCAGTTTGAATAGTACGAGGGAGACCATACCTGGAAAAGAATTCAATTAGTTTGTCAAATACAACCTTAGAGGTTATCCTTCTCATTGGGAAGGCCTCAGGGAATCGAGATGCTCTATCCATGATTGTCAAGAGATGGGTAAACCCAGACTTAGTTTTAGGCAAAGGCCCAACCACATCGATAACTAATTCCACAAAAGGCTCACCTATCGCAGGAATTGGATTTAAGGGAGCTTTAGGAATAATTTGGTTGGGTTTCCCCATCACTTGACAAACCTCACATTCATTAATAAATTGTTTCACAGATGATTTTAATCCTGGCCACCAAAAACATTCTGCCAACTTTCGAAAAGTTTTACATACACCGAAGTGGCCAGAAAAAGAATCATCATGTGCAAGACTCAAGACAGACCTACGGAATTGAGATGGGACAACAATTTGTTCAATACGAGACGTCTTGCTCAGATTATCATTTAAAGGACGACTAATCCGGTATAGTAAACCATTGATCACACAAAACCAGGGTTTAGTCAAATCTGCAGTGTCACCCAAATCAAAATTAAATTCCCTTTTCTGAGCTTCAATAAATGAAGACCTGTCCCAATCAGGTCTCAAAACATTGCTAACCACACTATTACCACTACTATCTACAGACCCGGGCCTCTCTATGTCTACTTCTAAACTACTTAAGATTAAATCTTCGTCATTATCAATTAAATTTGCAGCCTTTACTGCTGCCCGGGTTGTTACTGCAACAGGAGAGGCATGCACAAACAATATGGGGAACAACTCTTGTCCTTTTGTATTTAACATATCGTTACCCAAAATGCCGTCAATTCCAGGAATAGGGAGACACTCAACAACTGCTAATTCTGTCACTTTATCATAACCAGGGAAAGACAATCTGACCTCCACTAACGGAGCCGAAACAACGGTGTTCGGGAACCCTCCCAGAACAACAAAATTTCCTGTATAATCAACTAAATTTTTCAAAGATTCTTTCAAAACCAGAGACCGAGCTGACCCTGTGTCCCTCAAAAATTTCACACCAACAGTTTTAGAAGTAGATATTAATTTACCAGGCCAAATATATTTATCATAAAGTAGTCATGACTCCTTTCTGCTAGAAGACTGACTACTGCTACTACCACCATTACTAGTGTTAGCTACTGGACGGTTTTCAACTACGGGATCACTGATAACAGGTTTACCAGTAGATATTAGTGACACAGGATTATTATTATTCCTTTGGAGGTACCTTCTTCTGGCATAACACTGTGCCTGATAATGTCCCTGCTTGTTACACCAAAAACAAGTCCCCCTACCTCTATTATTCATATTACCTGGGCCAGAACCAAACCTATTATCTTCAGAAAAGACACGAGTGTCCTGTCCACTCAAGTCTTTTCCCTGGTTACTATCAGGCTTATGATTTTTATCTGGTGGGTTACCCTGCCCACGAGTATTCACAAAAGAGCCTGACCTCTGAAAATTAACTGGCCTAGCAGATTGGAAATTCACATCTTTATTTCCAAAACTACCAGACCCAGTTCGATGGGTCAATACAAACTCGTCAGCAATTTGGGCGGCATTACTTAAATTAAAAGCTTTTATCTCTTCTAGATAAATTTTCAATTCCTTACTACATGACCTTTTGAATTCTTCTAGAAGCATGAGTTCTCTCAAAGCGGAGAAAGAGACCACCTGGCGGCTTTTTAACCACTGATCAAATTGTTCCTCCTTAAGCCTAGCAAATTCCACATAAGTAAGGGAGGCTTGCTTCGTAAAATTTCTGAACTTAAGGCGGTAGGCCTCAGGAACCAAATCATATGCCTTGAGGACTAGAGCCTTAACCTTATGGTAATCACGGGCAATACCTTCTTCCAAGGCATTATACACTCTAATTGCCTTGCCCACCAACCTACATTGAATTAGTACAGTCCACATTTCTGGGGGCCAAGACAACCGAGTGGCAACACGTTCAAAAGCCTTGAAAAATTCTGGAACATTCAACTCTTCAAATACTGGCACCAATTTCAAGGCCGCACCTACATTAAACTTATCCTGTGAGTTGCCCCGAGGTGTACTAAAATGATTAGAGGTGCCCTGCAGCCTAGCAATTTCTAAATTGATATTGGCCATCTCCAATTCATGCCGCCTCGCCCTCTCATTCTCTTCAAATTCCAGTTTCATCAATTCTATCCGTTTACATATTAAATCAAATTCACCGTTCTCCTTGGACTCCACCAAAGGACAAACAGGAACCTGAGGATCTTTTGGCGCAGGGTTTACTACAGAATTGAATGGATTAGTGGAAACATTTAGTTTCAGAGGCAAGTTAGCCTGACCTTCATAAATAGTTCCTGTCCGGGGAGGATCCTCAAACAGAGTTAGACCTCCATTAACACTTATTCTGTCATCATCATTAATCATACTACCCTCACGCTCAGAGTCACTGCTACCTGAAACTTCATACTCCCTAACCAAATGTTCAGCCTCAGCCAGACCTTGAGCAACTTTACTTTTAACAGCTACCAACAATTGATTTTTCGTATCCGCTGCCCTCAACGGAATACCCAACCACCGGGCACAACTTACTAAACACGCCTTATTTAGTACTGGCAGATGCTTTATACAATCACCTGACCCTAAAAACTCTGCGGGGTCAAACACAAAACCCTCCATTGCACCAAAATTAGCAGGGGAGAAAGGTAATACTTTACAACTAAAGAAAATATTGTCAAATTAACAAAGTGCTGTTCCACAGACCAAAACACTGAGTACACCTGAGAACAATCCTGTCACGGTCGCCAATTTGTTATAACCCTTAGGGTTATTATAAGAGTTCTTATTATAATTGTTGTCAGTGATAAATGTAACTCAGTGCTAAAGGTCAGCGGAAACAAACACTCAAGAAAACTTAACAATATTTAATACTTAACAATAACAAAATTTAGATCAACCTTGTTAAAACTACAAATAACATTATTTAATAACAAGGAAGGACAAATAACGGTCCTTTGAATCACACTGGATTCCTTAAAACTAAGAAGCTAAGTCCTATCAAAGACAAGAGAAATATCAATTATGAACTTGGATCCAACAATTTGGCTGGCCAGAACAAAAAATTATCCTAATACTAATTCCAAGAAAGAAGGAAGACGGAGTAAATAAAACAAGAAAAACCATCATAAATCCTACCTATCAACACAAAACTAATGTACACAAAACCTTTTGTATAATAGACATACTGGAAGATATTATGCGGTCACGTCTTAAATATGACAATATATAAAAGATCAAATCAAATGATACAAAGGATGTATATAGTTCTCCTCACTTCAGTGGATGAATCAGAGGAGACACAAAACTAGGGCCGTCATTCACTTGTCATAACAGCTATCAGGGCAGGTCCCGAACGCCAGGGCATAATCATAAAGGGCAAGCAATCCCAAACGAAAATCAGACACTCTATGTCTTACCTGGCGTCAGCCTCCCTACTGGCCACCTCACGAGCTTGCAAGCTCCCAAAACCACAGCAGCTGATTGGAGACGTAAGTGCACCAATTCCCTGGGAAGTCCTCCTCGTCAGGGAAAGGCAGAACTGGCTCGAGTCGCAGGTGACAAGAGCACCTGCAGACAACAGATCAATGCAAGGATCAAAAGCGTTATCCAAAGAATCGTCCAAATAAGTTGCCAAACAATCGTCATCCAGAGTCCAAATCACTATGCTGCTCAAGGTATATTATCAGGGGAGTGCTCAAGCCCGAACTGAATTCTGTCCGAGCACCAACGTCCAGACATCAAGTCGCGTTCATAAACACTCGTATGTAAAAAAAACAATCGTTAAAACGATAGTTCGATAATCTAAACAACCGGGGAGGAGGCGCCTAACCACACTGAGAATTGTTAAATTAAGCACTTTACACTTAAACACTTAAATTTCAAAGATAACATAAACAAATACAAAACAAAGGCTATTCTGCCACAAAATGATTCTTTAAAACTAGTAATTAAACCTAGAAAAACAAGGCTGATCTAGACTTTCTAATATATATATATATATATATATATATATATATATATTATATATATATATATATATATATATATATATATATATATATATATATATATATATGTATATATATATATATATATATATATATATATATAGATATATATATATATGTATATATATATATATATATATATATATATATATATATATATATATATATATATATATATATATATATATATATATATATATATATAGATGTATATAAATACATTTATATATATATATATATATATATATATATATATATATATATATATATATATATATATATATATATATAAATGTGTATGTGTGTATATACATATATTTATATATATATATAT
>NC_090735.1:148473771-148493771 GCF_036898095.1 Palaemon carinicauda | reverse complement strand
CTCAACCACCAAAGAAGATTATGTTCTCGCGGCGATACCTGAGGACACTTTCCCGGAAATCTCTGACTGGCTTCGTGAACAACTAGACACCCCAATAGCGTATAACGCCCTCAAAACATACCTTCTGCAGCAGTACTTGCTGTCGCCAGCCGCCAGTATAGCAAAGCTTTTTCAGCTTTCTCAACAACCGTTCAGGGACCAAAGGGCTTCGTTCCCCCTCGGGGAAATGACCAGTATGGCTCGCCTTCAAACTGCTGTAGATGGTTCTCCTCGCGAGGTGAACCTACTTCGTGCCCTTTGGGTACGCCGTTTCCCTGAACCTGTAAATGCTGCCTTACCAGATGTCGATAGTTTTCCCACAAAGGACTTGATGACTAAAGCCGACGCTTTTAAGGACAGCCACTTCATGACTTTCAAGACCTCCATCAACGCCTCCACTCCATATGAAGAGGACACCTATTCAACGTCAACTGAAGCTGACGTGAATTGTGTAGGACATACACACCTACCCCGTGATGTGCCGGAGCGGCAACTAAACCACCCCCTCACCCACTATTCGCTCGTGCCCCAAGCAACGACTTCTACAGCCACTTACTGCAGCCCATTAGCCGCAGTTTTGCCACTACCACTCAGGATTCAGGGTTGCCACGAAGAAATGTGGCAAGGATTGTCAGTGCCCCCCCAAAAAAATCATGTAAGTAGGCCATCGCTCGTGGCCATGGCCTGACGTGTTTCTAATCTTTTCTTTTTATATGATTCAGGAACAGGCGTGCGTTTTTTGGTAGACATGGGTGCTTGTCGTTCTCTTTTTCCAATAGAAATTTTCAGGACAAGACGTAGTCTATCTAAGTCTGCCGATGTCCGCCTGGTAGCTGCCAACGGATCTGTGGTAACAACCTACGATTACAAGAACCTCACATTATCGTTTAGAAATGGTAAATTTAATTGGAAGTTTTTCGTTGCTGACGTCACATTGCCAATCCTCAGTGCGGATTTCCTTTCTCATTTCCACCTTCAGGTCGATGTTGCCTACCGAGGATTGTTCAACGCAGACTCGTACTTGTCGAAACCTCTTCAACCAGCCCCCTCCAACCTCACTCCCCAAATCAGCGCACCCACAGATGCCTATGCCCCCCTCCTCACGTCGTACCTGGAATTTTTCCGTCCAGAACTTCACCAAACACCCATGGCTCCTGCCAAGCATGGTATTTATCATCATATCAAGACGACGGGACCCCCAGTCTTTGCAAAATTCAGACACCTGGCATTGGATCGTTTGGCAGCCGCCAAACAAGCGTTGGCTGAAAGGGAAGAAATGGCCTTTGCCAAAAGGCCTCCGGCCCATGGTCGTCACCCTTACACATTGTCCTGAAGTAAGACAGCTCCCTCCGTCCATGCTGGGATTACAGGCGCCTGAACATGCAAACAGAACCGGATCACTACCACATCCCAAACATCGCTGACGTGACCTTCTACCTGCACAAAGTTAAGGTTTTGTCCATGCTCGACCTCCTGAAAGGGTATCAGGTGCCTCTGAACCCAGAAGACTTCCACAAGACCGCCATCACTACTCCGTTCAGTACATACACCTTCAATTACTCCTGTTTCGGCCTTTGTAATGCTGGGGCCACTTTTCAACGTCTCATTGATGACATCTTAGGAGACCTCCCCTTTTATGTACTTCTATCACCTGCGCATCGTGCTCGACTGTCTGCAACAAAACGGCCTTTTAGTTCGGCACGACAAGTTTACCTTTGGTGCCAACGACGTGCCATTCTTAGGGAACCGCATCACTCCTGAAGGAGTCCATCCCCTCCCTGAGAAGGTAGCCATCGTTCAGAACCTCAACACCTCCTCGACCGTCAAAGCACTGCAGGAATTTTAGGGCATGATCAACTATTATCACAAATAACTGACAGCCACTGCTGCCACTTTTGCTCCCCTCTGCGCCTCCCTCAATTGCAAGCCAAAAGACCTGAAGTGGGGTCCCCTTCAAGAAGCGACCTTCTGCAATACAAAGAATGCCCTATCAACCGCTGCTGCTCTCACTTTTCCAATCACAAATGCACCTCTCCTCTCCAACGATGCCAGCGAAATTGCTATTGGTGCAGTACTCGAACAGGTGGGCAACGGCTCACCCCACCCCTTTGGCCTTCTTCAGCAAAAAACTGTGTAAGACAGAATCGGGTTATTCTACCTTCAATTGCGAGTTGCTGGCTTTGCACTTAGCTGTCTGTCACTTTCACCATTTCTTAGAAGGTAAGCCCTTCGTCATTCACACAGACCACATGCCTCTGGTGCATGCCTTTACTCGACAGTCTGATGCCTGATCTGCGTGTCAATACCGACATCTCTCCGCCGTGGCTGAATACAATTGCACCCTTCAACACGTCCCTGGGAAAATGAGTCCCGTTGCCGATGCCCTGTCAATCCCCTTGCCGATGGCCTGTCAAGAAAACTCGTTGGCTGTTGTTCAACTGGGATTGGATTACAATGCCTTGGCTGAAGCACAATGACAGGATCCAGAGTATCAAGCATGTAGGACATCCTGCACATGCCTCCATTGGGAACACATCCCCTTCGACGACTCCAACACTACCCTCCTCTGTGACGTCACTACTGTTAGACCGCGACCTTGGATTCCTGCTCCCATACACTGACAGGTGTTTGATTTTATTCACGGCCTTTCACATCGCTCATGCCGTTCTACTACACAGCTGCTGAAGATGAAGTTCATTTGGCATAGCATCTCTAAGGATGCTAAGGATTGGGTCCACACCTGTACTTCTTGCCAAACTTCCAAAGTACACCAACACACGGATTTAGGAGTGGGCAAATTTCCTCAATTTCAGCTTCGTTTTGACTACATTCACGTCGACGTTGTAGGCCCCCTACCCTCATCACAAGATCATTGGTACATGTTTACTGTCATCAACTGCTCCACTCGTTAGCCTAGAGCCATTCCCATGGAAACTGTAACATCCACCTAATATACATCTACCTTACTCTCAGGATGGATTGCAAGATTTGGTATCCCTGAGTATATTACTTCTGATAGGGGTACCACTTTCTCCTCTCAATTGTTGACATCATTAGTAAATCTCCTAGGCATCACCCTACATTAGACAACTCCCTACAACCCCGCTGTCAATGCAATGGTTGAATGCTTTCATCGCACCCTCAAAGCAGCTCCGATGTCCCGCTGCAAGAACTCCAACTGGTTTACTCAGCTTCCCTGGGTCCTACTGAGACTAAGGACCACTTCTAAAGACGCCCTGGACGTCTAGGCAGCTGAAATGGCGTATGGTAACTCGTTGGTCGTCCCTGCCAAATTGTAACGTCCTCCAACGATCTCCAGTGCATACACCATGTCGTGGGAAAATTTACTCCATGTCGCCAGACTTACGAGCTCCCAGCAAAGCTTCACATACAGACAAACTTGCACTCTGCAACACACATCTTCCTACGCAACGACACTACGAAGCCACCGCTAATGCCCTCTTACATAGGCCGTTTCCTTGTGATCCGACACAGTCCAAAAGCATTCCTACTAAGCATTCATGGCAAAGAAGAGTGGGTCTCCATTGATCGTCATAAACCTGCTTATCTCCTGCCAGATGACCCGCCTACAGTTCGCATCTCTAAATCAGGGCGCCCTATTTTACAAGTACAATATGTCATTTTCAGGGCGGAAGAGCCATGTACCAACCGTGTGTTACACGATCATACATGGTAACGACATATCTCTTTTTTGTATATATCATCCTTTGTATCTTCGCTCTTCCCTTGCACTGACAGCAGCTTGTATCAACCTGTCTGTTTTTCTTATCGTTAACTGTTAACAGAATCAGTTGCCAGTTGGATATGAAATAGCCTGTTGTATTTTGTAACCTTGCCTGGACTTGGTGTATATATAAACTAGATATTCTGTAATAGAGTTGCTCGGTTGCTTTCATCTTACCTTTTGAGTCACAATTTATTTTGGACCGTCATAGTTGTAGCAATGGCGATAACACGGTCGAGGATAGTTGAAGGGATTACACGTGATATATTGCATCATAATTGTTAGAGTTGTTGAGTGACTAATCTAGATGCGCAAAGTGTGTTGGGCTTAGGGTAGGCCCCGAAAGAATTTTAGAAAGAAATAATTGTTCCAATGTGTAAAGGTATAGATATTAGAGTTGATAGAAATTATTTTATATGTTGTTGTATACAAATTGAAGTGCATGGTATGATTATGATCTAGTAAATAAGGAATATGACCAATAAGAGAACAATAATATATGTTCATACAAGAAGGTAAACGTGAACACCAGGTATTTATTATTAAACAGCAATATGATAAGTTATAAAAAAAAAAAAATGGCTTGTGGCATTCATTGACCACCACATTTTTATTTTTTGTTTAATTGGTAGAGGTAATGTAAACGTGATTAATATTATCTGTTACAGATGGCTTGTTGTTAATGGCAATTTAAAGTTTTTATTATACAGCGCAAAGGTAATATTCGTTTTGATTTTCTATGTACCTAACATGGTACATTGCAACGGAAACTTCAATAAGGATAAAGTCATTTCGTGTTTCGCGTCAACAAATCCACGCAGCACAATTATCACATATATTCTCGCTTTATTTCTTTCAGCTTTGGCTAGATCTGTCCATACTAATATGATTCCGTAATGAGAGAAAACTAGCTTCATTTAACATCAACAGAACAATCGGGATTCTGTAATGAATGAAAGTAAATACTGTACAGAATGCGCCTTTGGCTAATTTACTATTGGAATCCGATACTCTTCCTCTTGAATTCGTTCCTGTTTAATGGGTTTGCTTTTATGTCTGTATGTTTTTACTTTCAGTTTATCTTTTATTAGATAATTGTTCTTTGGGAATCAAAACCATGTTGATCATAATATTTGAGATACAAATAATGTGCTTCCTTTATATAGCGATTTTGAACAGATTAATGTCATACAAATATTATGCAGGTTTTCAAAGATATGTTATGTCAAGTTGCTGATTTAAACTTTGTCACTTAATTTTATGACGCCTTTATAGAACTGATGATCTATTACACTTTCATCATTATTAGATAACATTTTCATAAGATGTCATCCAAGTGAATTAAATACCATTCATACCAGACATAGAATACTACAATACGGAAATGGATTGAGCTGAACCCTGCAGTTTTTATCATGAGGCCCCCCCCCCCTCTCTCTCTCTCTCTCTCTCTCTCTCTCTCTCTCTCTCTCTCTCTCTCTCTCTCTCTCTCTCTCTCTCTCTCTCTTGCATTTTACAGAAAAGGCATACTAAGTAAAAGAGAATCACCAAATCAGCAGTAACTAAACCTGTACATGACAGAAGCTCTCGGCAGAAGTTGGAAATCCCTAAACTGCTAAATGGCAACATTTCTCGATTACGACAGTTGTGTCGTTCAGATAATAGAAGACGCTTGAGTTGGGAATGGGCGTCTTCCTTCATATGTCTGTCGAAATCAAATAACAGTGCTAAGCGAAAATGACGGAAACGCAGTTATCGCATGACTGCTTCAGGGGGAGAAGCTATTTGTTCCTTGATTGTCAGACTTATTTCATATTGTTTCATTTTCAGAGGAATATTGCTATCTAAGATACAATTAACTTTGATTTCGATTATTTGAAGCATGCACGGGAAAAAAGTACTATTTCATCTAAAGGTAGTAAGACTGGATGATTTAATTAAAGTGTTGCCACCAGATCAGGAGGATTTGATGACGTTATTAAACTTATACTTGGACGATTTAATTCAATCTACTCAAGGTTTTGTAAATACGACTAAATCGTTATAATTTCTTATGTTATTTCACCTGTTTGTGAAGTCATTTCCCCATTTAAATTTTTTTTTGGAAATAAGTAAGGAGTACTGTTAACAATGATGATAAACACTATAGAATTCATAGATTCACTTAAATAATTGTTTGATTTAATGGCAGTAAACGATGCAGAAATAATGGTGAACAATAATTCCAAAATATCATGTGCATAATTTTTGTTATATCAAGAAAAAAGGACTGTGAAATCTTTCAGATATTATTTCAAAAAATTAAATTTCTATTATATTTCATAGTTTTCGTTGATAATGTTGAGGAATTAAGATAAAATTTGGGCAAGAATTTTTAAATATTAATAAGTTAGTCTTCAATAACTGTCGTTTAATTTTCGTCCGACATATGTATTTTATCTATTAATTGTTTTATTGACAAAATATTCATCATTATTCGAAGTATCATTGCAAACTTACTGTAAGTGTTGCTGTATTATAGTTTAATTCATTAAAGCCTTTTTTACTTGTGAAGAGCCAGTTAGTCAGATTTCTCAAATAATGATAAAAGGGGCTCTATTCTTACGAACGACTAGGTAAAAAAAAAAAATCATTTAGTTGCAGAAAATTATATTTAACAATATCAAAATGTTCACCTTTCGTATGTTTCTAAGGAAATTATTACCCTGTTTTATGAATATTCATAGTGAAATATAGAATAAGAATGACCAATTAAACCATGAAAAACACAACGAAATTATTTGTTAAATTTACAGAAAACAGAATTGATATTGAAGTCACACTTCTGTTTTTGTAATATCAGTTACTGAACCATGCAACATATAATGACAAAGGAAGGATATCTTGGTGGGATACTAGAACTGCTGAAATGATTAAATTAGGAAATAATACGATATAGTGATAATAAAACTGGACTATCTTATATAGAGTTAAAAGAGAGCCATACATTCTGCTTCAGAGGAAATGAACGGAATAAAATAAAAGGAGTAATTTTTTTAGAAATTAAAAACAGTCTCAAATTCACAGGATTAATTATCAAACTAAATGAGATAAATTTACTTTAACTTGCAAAATAGGTATTTCCAGGTATACGATGAACTGGAAGAAAATAAAGAAAAAAATAGCAGCAATTTAAAAAAAAAAAAAATTGTTTTTGAATCAGCACAAGAAATGGGTGGAACGCTCCCAGGTAAAATCAAGGAAAACTATACCCCCCCCCCACACAAAAGAAAAACAATAGCTAAATTATGCACAACAATAACCAAAACTAGGACGTTCCTAAGCCCAATCAGACAAAACACTAAAGAAATGAAGAATCATCAAATGGATGAAAAAAAGACTTGAAACATCACTCCAACAGCGTTTCATTTACAAATAATGAAATTTTTAAATAATATCAACAATCGAGATGGATTGATACAAATAGCAAAGGATTTCAATAAAATGATATATAATAGTGACATTCGAAACATTTTTTAGCTAGAAATATTTAAACACCTCAGTCGGATCCAAGCATAACAGTAAGAAAAGTATAGAAAACATTAAAGGCGAGGAAAGAGGCAGCAGGAAAAGATTAATCTAATAATAGATAGAGAAGATATTTTAACAGTTAAACTCGCTGAACTTTATGCAAAATATCTGAAAGAATGCTCTATCCTATAGCTTGAAAAATGTTATCATTGTACGCTTTCTCGCAAAGAAACCCAGATGCAAAAATTAAAAAATTAGCGTCCAGTAATTCCACTCTCAGTAATATATAAAATATTTACAAATATCAGATTAAGTCGAATAGTAAGACAGCTAGATATTAATTAACCAGGAGAGCAGGCAGGCTTTAGTAGATGGTATCGAACAATTGACCATATCCATGTAATTAACCAGTTACTGGAGAAATCAAGAGTGTGACAAATCACTATTTATGGGATTTATAGACAATGAGAAAGCTTTTGATTCTATCAAAACTGCAGCCATGATAAAAGTTCATCAAAGACAACGAACAGATGAATCTTTTGTTAGAGTACTTGAAAATATCTTTACGAAAAGTACAACAATCCTAAAACTAAATAAAGATAGTATGAAAATTCGAATTAAGAAAGAAGTTAGACAGGTCGATCCCGTCTCTCCTGAATTATTCATAGCTTATCTACAAGAAGTTTTTAAGAATTGTGAGTAAGAAAATTTAGTAGTTAACGTTATTATAGAATACCTTACTAACTTAAGATTTGCAGATGACATAGTTATGTTTAATGAATCATGGGAGGAATTGCAAAAGATGATAGAGGATTTCATTTGAGAAAGCAGGAATGTAGTAGTGAAAATTAATAAGAGTAAAGCTGAGATAATGTTCAATGAAAACGCAGAGATAGAAAATAAGAGTTATGGAAAACCTTTATAGACTGTTAATGATTATACGTACTTAGGACAGGTAGTAGACGTTTACTTTGTGCGTGAGAACGAATTTAAAAGAAGGAAAAACATTGATGATCTTTTGTTACTAACATATACGACTTTAATAAATGTGAATATCAACAACAAATGGGATTTGATATATTTTAACCTTAGGAATATAAACGCAGTGATTCTTTTTTAATGAAAAATACTTCTGCCTGGCGAAGTGCTGGAATTTATTGAGAACGACATTACACATTATTACAAACTCCTCATAATCTTCTATATTAATTTATTTAACGTTTTTAAACCTTCATTTCGCTCAAGGTAAGGGGAGAGGAACAAAGAATCATGTCAATTTGAATAAAGAAAATAAAAGAGTTGAGGGATTTATAATCTCCTCCGTCAACTTCATTATTCTAATTACCGACTGCAATATGAAACAAATCCTCCAGGGGAAAATAATCCTCAGGAAATCACGACGTTATCGGAAAGTAATACATTTTTTTTTTATATGAAGAATTGGAATAAATAAAGCTTTGCTTTTCCGGACGGAGACTAAACAAGGTGTCATTGGAAGCGAGATTAGTCTGGAATTCCTTAAGTATTACTTTTAGAAAGGGTAAAGATACACGTAATCTTTTATTATTATTATTATTATTATTATTATTATTATTATTATTATTATTATTATTATTATTATTATTATTATTATTATTATTATTATTGAATTTCTTATCGCGTGATAAAACTGATTCAAGATCTTTTTACCAAAATAAGGAAAATCAAAACTTTATGAGACACCGGTTTTATTATGTAGGCAAAATATTCATTACATTTTTGTCATCGAAACCTTTTAATACATTTCATATTGTATTAAGCAAAAGATACTTATGTGAAAAATATGACTTGGGACATACGTAATTTTTTTTTGTCTATGAAAGATCCATGAAATATTGCATGCAGTGTGATTACTTTTCAAGTTTTGTCATTTCTGTAGTAAAAGGACAATTTTTTTATAAGGATTCTACAAAAAAAAAAAAATCCAAAATCAATAAAACCACGAACTCACACATTTGCTAGATAGGTTAGGGATTATAGATTTAAAAAATAATGTATGGGATTAAGTTAAATTCATATAGGAAGGTTTGGAAAAAAATATTATTCTTTTTCCTCAATATCAGTAATTCTAATATTGAAAGCAAAGCAAAATGTTTGCATCAGTTTTAGTTTAGTTCCAATTAGAAAACTTAACTATAAAACTTTAACTCAGTCATCAGTAGCGAAAGGATTTAAAATTTACCGTCAATATTTTCCAAATGGGTTGGAATAGTTCCTCGACTATTTTTCTGGGGAGAACCCCACTATGAAAATATATTCTATTCATCAAATATAACGTTGGGGAATTATTCATATCTATCTAGTGGTTGAGTTTTCTATTCAAACATTTTATATTCTGTAGTTCATATAACAATGCAGATGAAACTCTCTCTCTCTCTCTCTCTCTCTCTCTCTCTCTCTCTCTCTCTCTCTCTCTCTCTCTCTCTCTCTCTCTCTCTCTCTCTCTCTCTCTCTATCGCAAAGGAACAAAATGAACAAGGTTCAAAATTCAATGAAATATGTTTGCAAATTAATTGACTATCAACAGTTATGATACCGCAGTCATCTATACTTTTCAATGCCTATTTATTACGGTAACCATCGGTGCTCGAGAGGATTGAAGCTTAATTGTTCATGGATTATTGTTTTTATCGAAACTGGTTGTATATATCGGTAGACGATAGTATTAAAGCCAATGGGGATTCGTTACAATTCAAATACACTTTTTATTAACTGGGTTATTTTCCCTGTTGAAGCCTTTGAGCTAACTGCATTGGGCTTTTCTAACTAGGCCTTAGCAAATATTAATAATAATAATAATAATAATAATAATAATAATAATAATAATAATAATAATAATAATAATAATAATAATAATAATAATAATAATATCCCTCGTGTTTTAAAATATCATAGAAATTTGAATTTCATCCAATTCTATTCAACTGTTTTTTGTCTCATTTGTAATCATATCTTATTCTATACCCTATGCTTATTAAAAAGAAGGTATATAACTCTATTTACAAAATTCATCTGCTTATAAGATCAGTAAATACTATTTGAAAACCTGTGTGTGTTGAAAATAGGATGCCATTCATAATAGAGTATATTTTGCACTACTGTTTGAGCTCTATTGACTTACAGGCTTTGTCTTGTTAAACAATACATTGCGAGTAATTACCATCAACAAATTTGTTACTGCGAAGGTTATGTTTTGATACGCGAACGTTTGTATGATTATCTGAGTGTGTGTTAGGGATTCACATAATAATAAAAAAAAAAAACAACATTTGACCGAATATCATGACATTTGTTGGGAGTATTGGCCATGGAAATGTTAAAAAATTCTAGATTCCCTAACTGATATGTGTTCATATGTGTATATGGGTCATCTTAAGTTTGTTGGCACAGCGCCAACTTTTGGGAAAATTTCTCATGAGCTAAATACCATAATTTGTGTTGATCATAGCTATTACATATAATCAAAATGTATCACTTTTACCAAGTGTCCTGGAATTATGTGCAGTACCTCTTTTTTATACAAGTTTGACCAGGGGAATTCATTTCTGATATCTTTTTTTTTTTTTCGTGATTAAAGTTCAATATTACCATCAAATGTAAAGGTCAAAGTCATTTATACCTGTATTTGCAATTTGAAAGTATGATCAATTGAGGGTTAAATATTGTTACGATGAATGATGTCAGCGAAACTGGGCATTTTTTTTATTAAAAAAAAAGACTAAGCACTCTTTTAAACAATTTATTTTAGATCTCTACATATGTATCCATTTGAAAATTGCACATTCAGATCTTCATACGAATAAGGATCTTCATTATCTTCATTCCCATCCTCATCATCATTCTCCTCAATATGTTCTTTCTTTTTTGAAAGGGTCCTGGCATTCATCACCTGCTGTGCCTGAATAGTAAACAATACAACTGAGCTTTTCCCGGTGACAGCTAGAGCTGGTTTCCTTCCATGCTTTATGCTTTGCACGTCGTCACTAATAATCAGAGGCAGTAGTCCTGGTGGGCCATAATCAATGCAGGGACAAACCATACCATTGCTCACTTTCCAATCTCTTATAACAAGTTCCTGTTATGCACTTAATAAGAAAAGGTCGTGCTTATCCCATGTTTTATGCATTGCTGCAAAATAAAAGTAAAGAAACATACAAAAGACTTTTAGATGTGCTTCTTTATTTGGAACCTGGTATACGACCCGATACGATTTTGTGACTTTGAAAAGCTGTTCCGTAATGCTTTAAGTGAAGTTTTCTCTGGCGCTTGTATAGTTGGCTGCTTGTTTCATCTGGGACAAAGTGTTTGGAGAAAAATCGGTAGCCTGAATCCAACAAGCCATATTTACATAATGAAAGCATACGCTTATTTTGTAAGATGCTCGTTGCACTGACTTTCATTCCTATTGATGATGTTGAAGTCTTTGAAAAATTGCTGGATGAAATACCGGAGGATTTAGACGACCTCATTACTGATATCGAAGACATATATGTAGGACACTCATTTTGCCGCAGAAGAAAAGATCCTCATTTTAAGCCTGATCTTTGGAATATTTATGATCAAATTGTCAGAATTCTTCAGAAAACCAATAACGCAGTAGAAGTGTGGCATCGTGCATTCCGGACTTTAGTTGGTCATTAACACCCAACAATTTACAAATTCGTTGAATTTCTTCGAATGGAACGAGATCATACTGAAAACAAAGTTAATTAGGACGAATGCCTGACAACAGGACGCTGCAAAACAATCAAATATGAACGAGCTTATTCAACGATAAAAACAATAGTTTCTGAATATGATATTCGGTGGACAAACTAAAATATTTGCGAGCTATTAGTTTTCAAATAACACTTCAAAAATAGGAATTAAAGAATTTGTTTATCATTTATTTTGGTATTTTTAATATTGACGTATTTCAAATTCTTTACACAAATATTTTTGTACTAAATTTAGTAAATAAATTTCTTATCATTTATATTAGTTTTTCACCTACAATAAATATTTTTTCTACTATACAATACCATTGTTGAGAGAGAGAGAGAGAGAGAGAGAGAGAGAGAGAGAGAGAGAGAGAGAGAGAGAGAGAGAGAGAGAGAAAATATTGAAAGGTAATTATTAACAAAAACACCTAAAAGTTAATGCTTCTTCAAACATTAATAAGAAATAAACTTTTTAGATCGTTGTACTGAGTAATTAAGTAATTATTTTTGTACTATACCATTTTTAAGAGATAGAGATGAGATGTACGTTCTTTATTTTAAGGAATATATATTTACCAATATAAATATACACACAAGCAGACAGAATTACGCTGAGTTGTCTTTGCACTGATTTGTCTTTGCCCTGAATTTTCTAGCGCTGAATTGTCAGTGCTGAATTGTCCAGCGTTGAACTGTCGTGTAGTGATATATATATATATATATATATATATATATATATATATATATATATATATATATATATATATATATATATATATATATATATATATATATATATATATAATATATATATATATATATATATATATATATATATATATATATATATATATATATATATATATATATATATATATATATATATATATATATATATATATATATATATATATATATATATATTTGGGCTCTAGCCATGTCGTCCTGATGGAAGTTCCTAAAGTAGCTTCCTAACGGATATATGTTATACTACAGTGATATTCCCAGAGAATTCAACCTTCATGTTCCAGAATTCTAACTCCTGGAGCGAATATCCTTAAAATTTTTCTTAATGATATCGCATAATATCAGAGGACGTATTCTTGATACGCCACATAGCCATCTGAACCACTAATAGCGTTTACGCTTCGAGGGGGACGTGGCAAAAGAATAGAAGGGGGGACGTAACAAGGTTACCCCCGTTCCCGTACTACTATTGATCACCACAACAGCACCATTCCCAAGATGGCGGACATTCCTAATTATGTAGCGATTTTGCTCTGTGGTGTTCCCTGTTGATCTAACTTTTCGATCGATTTTCAAGGATTTTATTATGCATTCTACAACTTTTTTCGACTTTGGAACGTTGAGTATTGGGTGTTTACAATGAATAATTTTTAGCTCCCTTTACACAGTGAAATTAGAGGATTTTATTGTGTTTAGAGCTAGCCTGTACCGGAGGCTCTATGAGCGCTGTAGTTCATTGGGCATGTTATTTAGTTAGCAGAACAACTTCCCGGCTTTTAAATAACTTCTTATACCATTAATTGATTATTTAATTATGTAAAGATATTTACATTGTGCATATTTTTCCTTTCCATGTCGATCGTATAGTTAGTCTCAGAGAGCGAGGTAACCGAGATCTCGTCTCACCTAGGTACCTAACCTAGGCGTATTATTATACGTTTAGACATTCCCCGGTTACCTTTGTGAATAATGATTTAAATTATACAGAGATGGTATCTCTTTAAATTGGAAGAAACTTTACACCTCTCAAAAAAAGGAGATTTAAGGGTAATCCCTCTTCCCTCTGAGTGTAGCCTTAGGCTACAAACTTAGCAGGTCGCCCTCGAATTTTTAATTCAGGCATGACATTCCTACGGTTTTTCTGGCCTTCCCCTGTAACCGCAGATGCAGGTCTTTGGGGTTTTGGCCAGAATCTCAGAGTAATTAGTCTGTGGTCGGTAGCTACTTGTCAAGATGAATATAATTCTTTTGCTACGTTAGGCTACCGTCATAAGAGGCTAGACCTCCTTAGGGCACTCCTAAAGGGTCTCTACGATATGACCCTTCTCCCTGTGACCTAGCAAACTAGTCCAGTGTTAGTGGACCCTAGGCTGAGGAATAGAATTTTTCTAATGCTTAGGGGACACTGGCACTACAACCCTGTTTCCTTACCATAAAAGGTGTTGGCAAGGGTGCTACCAACCTCTTAATCGTATTAATCTAACCCTAGGCTAAGGATTAGAATTTTTTTAGCCACATGGGATAGTTCTAATACAGTTTGTTAGGTAGACCAGGACAGGCTACGGCCGGCTCCTGCTGTACCTTTCACAGGACCCTCTTTTCCCTTCCCTTCTATCCCTTTATGTTGGCGAATCCTGGCAACCTTACTGTTGCCAGTGGGTTGCCGGGATCGACCAGACTCCCCCTCTTATAGTTGACAGCTGCCGGCCGGCAGTCATGACAGCTGTCGTCCGGCAGTCTTAACATGTGTCGGCTGGCAGTAATGACAGCAATGAGCTGCTGGCTATATTAGTTGCCAGCCGGCAGTAGTCTTTACTGCCGGCCGGCAGTCATGGCTATTGCCGGCCGGCAGTCATGGCTGCTGCCGGACGGCAGTCATGGTGACTGCTGGCAGGCAACCAGGGTGGCAGCTGCTGGCCATGTTGGCTGTGAGTGGGAAGTCCCTTCTGTTTACAAAGGTTCTTCAGTTCTCTCTTGAACTGCTAGCATCAGTGGCTGCTGCCTCCCAGGCCAGCACAGAATGGTGCTTACTCAACCGGAAGCACGCCGACTGATACTGCCAGCCGGCAAGGTTTAGACAGATCCTTGGTGGTGACAGTACTGTACCTGAATGGAAGCTTGAATTTTATATTCTCCCCTTCCATTTGAACCTTCTTTTTGGAGAAGGTAGTAAAAGTAGACTTTTACATCCCTTTTACTGTATATATACAGTATGAGGTAGCCTGTTCTCCATGCTATCTCTCTTTCTTTTACCTAGCGGGCTAGATGTGTTAGCATTAGCCAGCATTAGCTAGCTATGCCGACGATATGCTGGCTGAACTACAGTATATGTTTATACAGGTAATTAGTATTATTGCAGTATAGGATATACTGCAAATAAAAAACTTCCTAATTTTGTACTAGTAGTGTTTTCCAATATATTTGAAAATCCTACCCAAATATTTGTGGAACGTAATCTCATATTGAAAGAATTTAATTCTTGAATATTCTGATTAGAAATCAGTCTTCAGATTTCCCAGCAATACTAAAATTTAAGGACTGGAGGTTACACTCCTAAGCCTTAAAGGGCAGAGCCCTTATCCTTGAGTCTCCATGATTAGGAAACTCTATGTTCTAATTTTGTAAGGGGGGTCACAGCAAATAATTTGGGTGGGATATATACAAATATATGTCTTTCCCTTTCCCCAGTCCAGTTGGCATCATGATAGCTTGACCATACAGTCAGTTGCTTGCCAGAAAGTCAACACATTGGCTGGATCAAACAATATATATAATTATACAGTAGCCAGTATATTGCAATATAGTGCTTACTGCAAATAGAAAACTACAGTTATGATTATACAGTAAATATTTCTAGCATATCTTGGGTACCCTCATGCGAGCTTATGCTACAGCCTCTCTTACATTGAAGGAATAGTGTTTCTTCATTAAGCTGATTGAGAAGTCAGTCTTCCGTACCCCACAGTATTTAGTATGAAAGGGACAGTGAAGTATACACTGCCCTATCCCTAGTGGTTAGAAAACCTTCTTTTTCAGTTGGAATAGCTTGGAAAAGGAAATTCCTAACATTTAATATTGATGGGAGGTACCAGCATTTGCTTGCAAGGCATACACAATTATGTGTCTCCTACTATCCCTTTATAGCTTGCTATCCTAAGGTATTCTGTTAAGATGTGACCTTTGATATATTGGTTATCAGGTGAGATATTCAATCGTATACTCATTTTGTTTTCCTTTCTTTACAGGAGGAACGCCAGATGTCATGTGTTGCAGTCTTCTGCAAAACTAAGAGTAAGTGTTTTTACGGACATAATTCATGCAGGTTTCATGCCCCCTGCAATATTATTTCCAAACACCTGCAGTATTGGAAGCCGCAGGCCTGCAAAGTATGTCGGGCCCTATTGTCCAAAGGTTTCAAGAATCCCAAGTCGGTAGAGACTAGGGATGCAGCTCGTTTCAAACTACGCAACTGGGTAAGAGGCTTTCAGAAAATTTCTCCAGGACCTTACCTGCCTAATGACAAGATGCGTAGGTTACTATTCCAACAGCGAGTAAGGAAATAGTGGCACCCCAGACACGAGGTACATTTCCCGATGCCCAGATAACCTTTGGGAAGGAGGGCAAAAAGCGCCCACGTGAAGAAGGGGATAATGTCGGGTTGGAATCGTCTCCGTCCCAACAGGCTTATGAGCCTACAACATCGATATCTCTGCCTTCTATCACTCTTTTATATGGAATGAACCAGTTATGGGCCCAAGTTAAGAATCTAGTAGAAAATTTGTGCAAACGGAGCACAAAACAGGAAGCGAAATGCAAGGTAGAGCTTGGTAAAGCTCCACTTGTCGCTCCTAAAGTGTCGTACAAACGACTCGTAGATTAAGACCTTCCGACATGCTCTACAACCAATCCCTGGAGGTTTCCGGAGCTAATGCCGATTTTGAACAGCAAACTCTACATCTTGGAGAAGATAGGTGCTGTTCCTTTGGACAAAATTCAGTTCTGGCCAAGCTTTGACGCATTCCCGAACTGTTTCATTAGACTGAAGGATGAACCAACATCAGGAAAAGGAACGGAATCAAAGGAGGTTATATTCTTGACAATGATAAAGCACAGGCTATCCTATCAAGCAGCATAGAAAAGGCGGGTTATTCGGTGTCGAAGGTATCCACACCAGGTAGCAAGCACTCTTCCTTTCTTGCTCCTGTTTCAATTTTATTCCCCTTTACGGAGAAGGCTTTCAAATATGTCACTAAGGCAGTAGAGACAGATAAACCGTGTCCTAGACTCAAGGACAGCGAACCTCTGCCACGAGCATTTCCCAGACAGGAGGAGAACTGGAAGGAGGCCCATTTAACCTTTTCACTAGGAAGACTTAAGGCGGATGTCACCAGTCTACAATTTAAGGAAAAGCTTCCAAAATTATCTGAGTTTCTCTTACAGGATAAACAAGAAACAAAGGAGAGACTTGCTGCCTCCTTATCTCTACAGAACTACATAGAGTTCTGTTCAGCTCATCAAGATACTCCAGACATACTCAAGGTCTTAGCCAAAATACATATGGCTACTTTGGTAAAAGGCCTTTATGCCTTTATAAAGGCTAAAAGAACATGTGGGGACTTTATGTTAGCTAACGCAACTGCGAAACACAATACAAGGAAGCTAATATCTTCCAACATATGGGGTAAAGACCTCTTTGCAGACGAGGTAGTCAAGAAAGTGATTAAGAACGCCTCCACGGAGAAAGTAAGACTTCTCCAAAAGTGGGGCATCCTTTTCAAAAAGAGAATTTTCTAAGGTTGTGGGTCCCCAACCTAAAAGGAAGATGGGGAGGTCTGGAAATCCATGTCGAGTGGTTCAACAACAACCCACAGTTGTAGTGACTGAGCTGTCAAAGACATGGTCGAAAAAATATTCCTACTGATCAGTCGAAGCATAGAAATTGTTCTAGTAGGAGGGAGATTCCTTTAGGATCGCTGGACCCTCAATCCTTTGGTCCATAGCCTAATCAAGATGGGACTAAGATGTGAGGTGGAGATGTCTCTACCACTATTTCCTCAACTCCTCCAATAATCCAAAATCCTCCTGGAGGAGTTTACCTGAGAGCTCTAGAGCATACAGGTGGTAAGGAAACTTTAGTCCACCGAATTCCAGGGAAGGCCGTTATGTGTTTACGAGAAGGACACAAGAAAATTTAAAGTCATTCAGGACTTATCGCCACTCAACAAGTCCAAATAAAACAACGAGTTCAGGATGTTTATCCTCCTGAACATAAGGACCCCGCTGCAAAAAAGGGTGCCTATAGTCTTACCAAACCTGAAAGTTGTCTATCGGCAACTTCCAGTCAATCACCCTTTCCACTCCTGTCTAGGATTCAAGTTACACAAAGTAACGCACTTCCTAGGAAAGATACTCGTCAGACTAAACAGAATCCTAGCTACCTTCATAAAATTGGCAGACACAGTCATGCAATATTTAAGCCTAAGAAATGTTCAGGCAATAATGTTCCTGGACATGAGGCTGGGGAGGGCAGCACCCAAGGTGGCTGGTCTATGAACATCCGAAGAAATGATCTGGTCCCCGGAAATTTCGTGAATGAAAGATAAACTTCAAGAAGTTTCGATTCTCTCCGGTTCAAAGGTTTAAGTGACTGAAAAGCCATTGAAGTCTGTTGTCAACACAACTCTCCTTTCCTTTGGGAATGTAAAAGGAGATGGCAAGGTCTGTCAAGAGACTCCGGTAATTAGTCAGATTCCCAAAACGAGAACAGGGAGGAACCCTGATCTCTCTCCAGTTTGCAAGAGAGGCAGGCACTTTGCTAAGAGCACTGCTGCAACATGTACTGGGAGCCTGGAGAAAACAAGCATCAAACGCTCGAAGAGGCCTATACAGACTGATAGCGGTCCTTCCTTAATCGCTTCCCTAACGAAGGTCAAAGCCCGAAAAGCCCGAAAATCTCTCCAAGCAGTTCAGATTGTCTATGGCTGATCTGGGACTCTGAAGCGATAACAAGACGCTGCAATCGACAATGCTAAGGAACTTCTCATACAGTCTAGGTGTAGTTAGCCATCCCTTACCTAAAGGGATGGCACCTGTCAGCAGTTTACATACAACCGATCCGCAATGTGAGAGTGGATAGTCTACTCAGGCTCAGGCCGATAGAGTTAGAATGGTCCACGGATGCAGACCTATTTTCTCCCAAATAGGAATAATTCCCCGAACTGCAATCCAACCTCTTTATTACGAGAGCCTTCAAGGAACTACCTTTATATGTAGCCCCAATAAGAGGATCCTCTAATTTAAATGATAGACATCCTGCCTCTGAAATGGAAGGGATAGACTTAGGATTTCCAGTTCATCCCGTCCAATCACCTGCTGAGAAACCTCAACATGCTGAGATACTTCCAGGTGGGAGTAGCTCTATTGGCTCCCAGGTAGGCCAAGAGCAATCTATCCTCCTGCAGGAAAGGGCAGAGGCTGAGGCTGTCCTTAGTTCTGAACCGGGGACAACTCTTGAAAGTTCAGAGATAAATTGCCTTTGATTTGTTACAGAGAACCCAAACCCTTCATTGCATGATTTTCTTGACCTAGCGGTTAAGAAAAGATTTGGGATCTCAAAAGGCAACATAGAATTCTTAGAAGAATACAAGTCTAAGTCAACTAGAAGACAATATGAGTCATTATGGAAAAAGTGGGTTGCTTTTTTAAAAGTAAAAGGTCCAAGAGAGGTTTCGATTAACTTCTGCATGTCCTTCTTTATCCATCTTCATAACCAAGGTTTAGCGGCCAACACGATAACTACGTGCAAGTAAGCCTTGACTACACCTCTTCTATATGACTTTCAAGTAGACTTGGCTAATGAAATCTTTAAGAAGATCCCGAAGGCATGTGCGAGGCTTGGGTCTACTGCACCATAAAAGTCCATCTCTTGGTGTTTGGACAAGGTCCTACATTATGCCTCATCCTTGAACAATGAAGATTGTTCGCTTAAAGATCTAACCCAAAAGGTTATTATTCTGCTAGCTATAGCCTCAGGGGCTAGAGTTAGTGAAATAGTGGCCCTTTCTAGGGATGAGGGACACATTCAGTTCGCAAAAACAGGAGAACTGAATCTCTTCCCTGATCCATCCTTTCTCCCACAGGTCATGATCCGAGAAAGATTGCTTCATCACTGAATTTTTTTCAGTACACAGACTTTGAGCGTCTTCGTTCGTACACTGGAT
>NC_090735.1:148453771-148468771 GCF_036898095.1 Palaemon carinicauda | reverse complement strand
AAATCAGGTTTCAATCGGAAAAGGATGATCACTTCCAGAGGTAATAATTAGGTATTGAAATAGGATACTATTGCTGTTACATTGAATATAATGTTAATACTTGATATATAGAAATAATATTTCTGAACATTTAAACTAAATCTCTCTACCCAAGAGCAAATGGAGTCTCCCCGGATGGACTAAAAAGTATTAGAGACATACAAAATTATTTCATCTCTCTCTCTCTCTCTCTCTCTCTCTCTCTCTCTCTCTCTCTCTCTCTCTCTCTCTCTCTCTCTCTCTTATGACAAATGTGTGCGCAAGTGTATATTAATTACTAAGATTCGATAAACGTCTTATTCGGAAGTATGCAGAATAGAAATTAGATATCCATTAATTATCATTATAATGATATACGGTAGTTCTTTTGGATCTATAAGAAAGGCTTTGGGGAAAAAAAAAACATCCCCTCTCAAGAGATAGCCGTGATCCAGTCATGAAATCTGATACATTGAAAGAGTTCCCATGAAAGACTTGTCTCTTATTAAGGCTTTCATTTCATAACCAGTCAAGTTTTAGATGCAGTCAATATTAATTCTGGGGTGTATGTAGTTCGTTTGTAGAGTCGTAAAATTTATTATTACTTGTGAAATATATTTTCTTTAAAAGGAAAATCTTTATCTTTGTCTGGAATACAATAAAGTTTTACGATTTACGAGATATTACGATATGATGTTGCCTTGTCTGGAGTGAAGCCGGTTGTGAAGCCAACCAAGGGTTAGGACTTAATCTTAGAGTAAGCTAAGAATACGAGGGTCTGAAAGAAGAGGAGGGGGGAGAGTTTGCATGTCGGGGGTAGGGTCATTTTTAGGCTATGCTGTTAGTTAAATAAGGATAAATCTCTCAGGTTTGGTTAGACAGGGAACCTCAAGTTAGGTGGTGTTCTTGCGTTTATGTCTCCTTTGAAAATATGGGTTTTCGTTCATAGCTTTTGGAATTTAATAACGTCTGAAATTCTCAAAAAATGTTTCCTCCAATTGATTGAATCGGAACAGTTCAAAATACATGTAAATACACCAATAACACTTCCTAATTTCTTCATTGAGAATATTATGTTTTAGAAAATAATTACCCAGATTTGAATTATTGGCCCTGTACAAACTAAAAAAAGTTCCAAAAATAATATGCATATACACACGAAATATAAAAAACTGCATAGAAGTTCACATACATAACATACACATAACTAAAACAAAAATAATGAAAAATCTTAGCCGACAACAAACGTAACAGTAGGAGAAGTAATGCAAGGATTAAAACTCATGAAAAGAGGCAAAGCAGAAGAAGATTGCCTAATAATTGATTAAATAGTAGATGGAAGAGAAATCACAGCAGTAAAAACTGCTGAAATTTACACAGACTGTTTTCAAGACTACTCTATACTTACAACTTGGAAGAAAACCTCATTATTATATTAATTCACAAAAAAACGGAAACACAAAAGACCAAAAAAAGTAGAGCCCAGTAGATATACTCCTAGTAATATATAAAATACTTACAAAGATCATAAGGCGAATAGAAGGAATGCTTAACTTTAATCATTAATAAAAAAAAACAGGCATTCTGGCTTTAAAAGTGGGCGTTTACAGGCTATGAAAAATATATAGATTCGGTCAAACAACAATAGTAATGAAACCCCTTTAACAGCTTGAAATAAATGAATATTATGTCGGAACACTACTCTTTACATGCATGAACTATACTTGCCTCATTTATCCTACCTTTCTTTTCATATAAACATCTATATAATCATCTATATATATATATATATATATATATATATATATATATATATATATATATATATATATATATATATATATATATATATATATATATGTTTGTATGGATATATATACAGTATATATATATATATATATATATATATATATATATATATATATATATATATATATATATATATATATATATATATATATATATATGTATGTATGGATATATATACAGTATATATATATATATATATATATATATATATATATATATATATATATATATATATATATATATATATATATATATATATATATATATTTGGGCTCAAGCCATGTCGTCCTGATGGAAGTTCCTATAGGGTAGCTTCCTAGGGTATATTACAACTACGGCGATATTCCCAGAGAATTTACCTTAAGGTACCAGAATTCTAACTCCTGGAGCGAGTATCCCTCGTGAAAGGGATATCGCGACATATCAGAGGACGTATTCTAGACACGTCACATGGCAATCTACATCCTGGACAGAGATTTCGTCTCGTAGGAGGTGATTGACGAGATACGAATTCGGGAAAGAAAAAGGGGGAGCCGCTCCCAAGGCTTCCCTATCCCCCGATTCGTATGCGTGCCTGGCGCCATCTGTATTCCTTTTTGCGTAGCTTAACAACTCGGTGTTTTTTCCTGTTTTTCTCGCAAATCTTGGATTTATTCGACTTTTCATGGCTTCTTCGTCTTCGTCGGCCTCTGATAAGTTGAGTATAGTGTCTGTTATGTATAAATGTAGGCTCTTGGTAAAATTTTGAGTGATTAATAGGATTAATCTTTGATACAAGAGCCGTAGCCTACCAGAGGTGTCCTGGACACTGTCGCTCGCTAGGTATAAATTAGTTAGTCAGAGCGACATTCCTGGTTGTTTTGCTTTAATAAATTTTAGCTATTTAGCATTACATAGGATTTCCTTTCGTGCTTAGTATTATTTGGCGAAGTATTCGTCATTCTGGCCTACGCTAGGCCATGTAGCCTAGTCGTTTGGTCCTAGTACTTCATGCATGATTTTGGTTTTTCCGAGTGTAATTAAAATTTTATTGAAGCTTTAGGCTATATTTTATACATTTTAGACTGTGTGGAATATTTCCAAGATTGTATACGTGTGAGACTAAAGCTGCAATTAGTTGAAGAAGAAGAAGAAGAAGAAGAAGAAGAAGAAGAAGAAGAAGAAGAAGAAGAAGAAGAAGAAGAAGAAGAAGAAGAAGAAGAAGAAGAGAAAAATGAACAAGATATGTGTAAGGATGCAGAGGAAATCATTTATATAACTTATGATGCCATCCAACAACATACTTATGAAGAAATAAATTATCAGATGGAAACAAATAATAGACCCAAGAGACTCTACCCGGACCTACATACTTTTAGGGAAGAGCAAGAACAAGAAAAAAAAGAAAAGAAAGATATAGTCTGTAATAGGCTGAAAAGAGGGAATTGCAAATTTGGCGAAAGATGCTACTACAAGCATCCAAAGATATGCCATAATTATGAAATATATGGTAAATGTGCGTATTTAGACGGATATGGAGACGAATGCAGAGATCTCCATCCAAAAATATGCAAAACCCTAAAAGAAGGAAAAGGATGCAGTTTCAACAAAAAGTGTCGATATATGCATCCTGCAACTATGAATGAGAGTAATAAAACTCAGCAAACTGAAAAGAAAAACAAAAATGAAACAAAAAAAGAAACAAAAAAGCAGACCGCGTATATACCGCACTATGCACCAAAAAGGCCTTTCAACCTAAAGCTCCACAAATAGAGCCCAACTACCAAGAATGCATATATAATGCCAGGGGTTGGTGCAGATATGGAGATAATTGCAGGTTTACACACAAAAATAAGTATGAAGGTGAAAGAACAAATATTATGGAAAAGTTGGATTTTTTAATGGCAGAATTCCGAGAAATGAAGAAAAGAACATCATATCAGAACAGGAAGGAAGCATGGGAGAATCCATATTATTACCAATATTAAATAATGGAAATGAGACACAAACCATAATAGTGATGAATGCACAGGGTTTAGTCACGAGTAACTCTAAAAGGAAAATAGAGTTCCTAGAAGAACTAACCCAAATTGAAAAAATAGATATATTAAATATAAGTGAAACATGGTATTCCCAAGAGACTGGCAGTGATGACCAGATAAAGGGTTTCCAAACTTATAGATCAGACAGAAAAAATAGGAATCAAGGGGGAACCGCAATATATGGAAGAGACATAAATCAAGGAAAAGTCTGTGAAAAATACAGCAACACAGAATGTGAATTGATTGCGGTAGAATTTGAATTTGAAAAACTAGTGAATATTGTAGTTTACAGACCCCCAAATACTAAGGAGTTTGACATAATAATAGAAAAAATAGATGATATATGTAGAAACCATAAAGACTGGAATATACTCCTATCCGGAGATTTTAACTTTCCTTTCGTGGATTGAAAAGAACGGATAGAAGAAAGTGGTTGTATGTATACATATAAAAAAGAGAGTAATAGTAGCGCAGAAGATAAGAGGCAATTTGAAAAGCTTCAAGATATGCTATTAGAACATAATATGCAACAAATAAACCACATTCCAACAAGGAAGGAAAATGTCCTAGATCTAGTATTTGTGAATGAGGTGAATTATGTTAAAGAAATAATAGTGTATAACACGGGAATTTCAGACCACAATGTCATAGAATTGATAGTTCATTCCAAAGCAAGTGATCACAGAATTAATAAAAGCACAAAACTTTGGGAAGGATATGGAAAATATAACTTTTACAGTAAGAATATAAAATGGTCAGAAATAAATGAAGAACTGAATAAAGAATGGAAAAATGTATTTATAAGTGATAATATACAGGTAAATACGGATATACTGTACAAAATACTGGAGAAAATTGTTGAAAAATATGTACCGAAAAAAAACAATAAACAAAAGACGTGCATACCAAGAGACAGAAGGATCTTATTTCAGAAAATTAAAAAGTGGAAGAAAAATCTTGCAAAAGAAAAAAATGTGTGGAAAATGAGGGAAATAAAATGTAAGATAGAAAATGCAGAACAAAAGATTATGCAGTCGAAAGAAAATGAAAAAAGGGACTTAGAAGAAAGGACACTTCAAAATATAAAAAGAAACCCCAAAGTACTTTACTCCTATGCAAAAAAGATGAATAAAAGGAGAATAGAAATAGGCCCTCTAAGAATTGAAGGACGGCTAACGAATGAAAAAAAGGAAATATGCAACATATTAGCAGAAAAATATAAGAGTGAGTTCACGCCAAGAATTGCGAATGAGAATAATGAAACAGAAATGAGAGAAGAAAATGTTGAATATCTAACGGATATATATATTAATGAAGCAGATATTGTCACGGCTATAAACGAAATTAAAAATGGATCGGCAGCCGGACCAGATGGAGTTCCAGCGATTTTGTTAAAAAAAACTGCAAACACTATCGCGAAGCCACTTGCAATACTGCTAAGACAGAGTATAGATATGAGCGAGATATATGTTAAACATAAATTAGCTTATATAACCCCTATCTTCAAAAGTGGATCAAGACTAGAGGCAAGCAATTATAGACCTGTTAGTCTAACATCACATATTATGAAAGTGTATGAGAGGGTAATAAAAAAGAAAATAATGAACCATTTGGTCAAAAATAATTTGTTTAATATGGGTCAACACGGTTTCGTACCTGGAAAAAGTACACAGACCCAACTGATAGCTCACTATGAAAAACATATACAATAATATGATAAATGAAAAAGACACAGATGTGATCTATCTAGATTTTGCAAAAGCCTTTGACAAGGTAGACCATAACATATTGGAGAAAAAAATGAGAAAGCATAATATTGTGGGAAAGATAGGAAAATGGGTAAAAGAATTCCTGCAAAACAGAAAACAGATAGTGGTTGCAAATGACGAGAAATCAGATGAAGCCCAGGTAATATCTGGTGTGCCCCAAGGTACGGTATTAGCTGCACTGCTATTTGTTATTATGATCTCAGACATAGACTGTGATGTTGAAAACTCCGTAGTGAGAAGTTTCGCCGATGACACAATAATAAGTAGAGAAATTACTTGTGATGAAGATAGGAACTCACTACAAAGAGATCTAAACAAAATATATGAATGGGCGGAGATAAATAGGATGGTATTTAACTCCGATAAATTCGAATCAATAAATTATGGAAACAGAGAAGGAATGGTGTATGCATACAAGGGACCTAATAATGAGACAATCACAAACAAGGAAGCAATTAAAGACCTTGGTGTAATTTTAAATAGGAATATGTTATTCAACGACCAAATAGCAACACTGTTGGCTAAATGTAAAGCAAAAATGGGAATGTTATTCAGACACTTTAAAACAAGAAAAGCTGAACACATGATTATGCTTTACAAAACTTATGTGCGTAGTACACTCGAGTACTGCAATGTGATATGGTACCCACACTACCAAAAGGATATTGCGCAAATAGAGAGTGTACAAAGGTCCTATACTGCTAGAATAGAAGAAGTTAAGGACCTTGATTACTGGGAAAGACTGCAATTTTTAAAACTATACAGTCTAGAAAGGAGAAGAGAACGCTACATGATAATACAAGCATGGAAGCAAATAGAAGGAATTGCTGAAAACATCATGGAGCTTAAAGTATCAGAAAGAGCAAGCCGAGGTAGATTAATAGTACCAAAAAGCATTCCAGGTAAACTGAGAAAGGCGCACAGGACATTAATCCACTACGCACCAGCATCGATAATGCAGCGACTATTTAATGTGCTCCCAGCTCATCTAAGAAACATATCAGGAGTGAGCGTAGATGCGTTTAAAAATCAGCTCGATAAATACCTAAGATGCATCCCAGACCATCCAAGACTGGAAGATGCAAAATACACCGGAAGATGTATTAGCAACTCTTTGGTGGATATACGAGGTGCCTCACACTGAGGGACCTGGGGAAACCCAAACAAAAAATAAGGTAAGGTAAGGTAGGTCACTACCGAAGGTTTCTGTAGTTATGATTCCTTCTTTTGTGATCTACCAGACTAGTCCTGTTGCTGTTCTCGGGGGAGGATAAGTTCTTCCCTTGGGAGTAGCAACGCCTTCCTTGCTTTGGTGCTCTGGAAGCTGGCAAGTATTGCTGGCCTTTCCCCTTAGATCTCCCTTAGGCTAAGATAAGTTTCTTGGCTGCGGGTGATCTGTCACTAAAGCAAGGTTGGCAGGACCCTCTTGTCCCTTCCCCCTCTATCTCCATAATGGCCTAGCCATTACTGTACTGTACCTTGCCGGCCGGCAGAGCTGGCCGGCAGGGGTCTTACTGTACTGTACGTCGTTCTACTTCTGGACCTAGTATAGGTTGGGATGTGGAATTGACTCAGCCCATTGCCGGCAGGCAGAGCTGCTGGCCGGCAAGGGTCTTATGTTTTCGAGTGCTGCCCGGACCTCTCTTGGTCCCTCATCCATGCCTGCCGGCAGAGCCGGACGGCATTGGTCAAGGAAGCCTGAATTAGTTTCTCCCCTTCCTTATATGCACTCTTTCGGTTACCGGGCTTGGAGGTTGTGTACACTCTTATCCCGGCATCCATTCTATTTTTCTTCTAGTGCTGTACATGTCCCGGCTGCCGGCCTATGAGGCCGGCAGCCGGGCAGGTGTAGTCCTCTGGTTCTTTTGCTGCCGGATGGCATCGGTCTTGTACCTTTGCTGGCCGGCTTATGTCAGTCCTTGTCTGCCGGTGACCAAGAGTGTGGCCGGCAGCTGGGTACTACCTTGTGTAGTTGCTGGCCGGCAGCCATTGCCGGCCAACACTGGCTGTTACCGGCCGGCAGTTGCTGCCGACCAGCACAGGCATTTGAACCAGAGTGCTGCCGCCCTATAGCTGTTAAGTAGTATACTTTAAAGCTAGTTGTGGTGTGTGCCGGCCGGCAAAGGCAGGCCGGCACACATCCCCCTATACTGTACTAGTATTCTTCTGTATAGCATATACAGTAAGAAGAAAACTATAGTAAAGGTTTGGTACAGCACTGTATCTTCTAACACTATTGCGTTTTCTTTCACATCCCTTTGCTGTTGCCCTCAGATAGGAAGCTGAGTTCTTCCCTGTCTATTATCCAGGATTTTAAAATCATTGCTTAGGTGTGAGCTCCACCTGTTTCCTCTGGAAACCTAGCATTGGTTACTCTAGAAGAGATAAACCATTTTTGATTTTATTATCTGGAAGGCTGCAACAATGGGTTGTGAGGGAAACACAAGTGTGTGTCTTTCCTTTCTGAATTGTTATGCTATACTATGCATATCCAGTGATACATAGTTCACTTGATACTCATGGAAATTTCTTCTCTTTACAGAAGGACACTCCGAAGTGGGGAAGTGCTTTCTGCAATGTCAGCAGCAAGAACCTCTGCGGACATGAGTTTTGTGGGAGACACGCAGCATACGCTGTCTCCAAGGATGATCTCCGGTATTGGGACCCTCAGGTATGTACTGTGTGCACTAACCTGATTAATGAGACATTTAAATAGCTAGGAAGAAGCTTCGTACCTGGGTAAGGGGCTTCCAAAAGAACACTTCTGGCCCTTATCTTCCAAGTGAGAAGATGAGGGCGTATCCTTTCCCTAAGGCATCAGCTGATGCAGTGATTCCCCAACCTCAAGAGGAGATCCCCTAAGTTCAGATCCAGGTGGATGCTGAAGTCGCGGTCGCGATGCAAGACATCCAGCTAAATGACAGGATGTCTGATGTGGACGGGTGGCAGAAGCCCACGATGAAGTTCAAGCCCCTCTACATCGGCCGGTAGAGCTGGGACAGGCCCTCTCTTCTATTGTTGGAATGATCCAACAAATACAGAAGGAGAATCAGGAGAAGGCGGCTGCAATGGAACTGCGAATGCAGTGCCTTGCAGAATCACATGGGCCCCAGAAAAAGCTCAATGTGAAAAACCTTCCCTTGTGCTCAGATGCTAACCCATGGAGGTATGCTGAGCACATGCCGATGACGACTGGAAAGATCGTCATCTCGGATAAGCTGGGCTCAGTTCCCCTGGAGGGTGGAATTCTGGCCCAGCAAGGCATCATATCCGGACTGTTATGTCCGGCTGAGGAAGGAACCAGCTTCAAAGGAGGAGACAGAGCCGAAGGAGGTCATAGTGATGGACCATGCTAAGGCTCAAGCTCTACTTTCATCCTCGATGAAAGAGAGGGGCTTCTCTAACTCAAAGGTAGCTGCATTGAATAGGAAGCTCCCTTCCTTTGTGTCCTCGCCTACTAGAGCCTTCCCCCTTTTACAGAAAGGGTTTCTGGCTGTACTAAAAGCAATCGAGGCCGGCAAGTCTTGCCCCTCCCTAGAGGAGTGTAAACCCTTGTCGCTGGCCCTGCCTATGGACCACAAAGACTGGAAGGACGTCCATCTTACGTTCTCAGTGGGAAAGTTGGAGGCTGATATTGCCGGACGTCAGTTCGGCAATGACCTCCCTAAGCTGTCTGACTTTCTTTTGCGAGGTGAGTTCGATACAAAAGAAAGACTGACTGCCTCAATGTCTCTTCAGACTACTCTCGAGACGATGGCAAGTGACCCCAAGGTCCATGAAATGTTTATGGTAGTGGCCAAGCCTCATCTGGCCACAGTGACGAAGTACCTTTATGGCTTCGTCAAGGCAAGGAGGGCTTGTAGGGAGTTCGTGTTTACCTCGGCTACGGTGAGGCACGAGCTAAAGAAACTAATCTCCTCCAACATTTGGGGAAAAGACCTTTTTCCCTACCGACTTGGTCAAAGAAGTTGTTGATAAGGCCGCCTTGGAGAATAGAAACCTTCTCCAGAAGTGGGGCCTGGCTATCAAAAGAAAGTCTTCCCCGGATGAGGGTCCTCAACCAAAGAGGAAGACTATGAGGACTAGGCTACCGTCTCGGCCAGCCAAGCCTCTTAGACAGCAACAGCAACTGCAATTGCCATTGCCCCCAGTGCCCCAGATCTTGGCACAAACCCCGACCACCTTTCAGTGGGTACCCCAGGCCGTGTCGACACAGTCCACGGCATTCACCCCAGCGTTCGAAGGGCAGTCTACTTCCTTTCGAGCAAAGCCTAGAGGAGCAGCCAGAGGCTCGTCTAGACGCCCCTCAAGGGGAAGGGGATTCAGGGGTGGTCGTGGTCAGGAAGGCTAGACCTCAGGACGGCAGTCCAAGTGAGGTGATACCGGTAGGAGGGAGACTTCTGAAATTTCGGGATCGGTGGACCTTCGATCCCTGGGCCCACAGCCTACTCAAGAATGGACTGGGCGGGAGCTGGTACAGCACTCCACCCCCGTACCTTCGGTTTTTCCAACACTCCACCCCCGTTATGGAGGAGTACGTTCAAGAACTGTTGGAGAAAAAGGGTGAAGCCCATCAATTTCTAAGGGAGGCTGTTTTGTGTTCCCAAGAAAGACTCGGAAAAGCTCAGAGTCATTCTGGACTTGTCGCCACTTAACAAGTTCATAGTGAATTGCAAATTCAAAATGCTAACACTGCAACACATAAGGACCTTACTGCCCAAGAGGGCATATTCCGTCTCTATAGACTTGTCAGACGCCTACTGGCATATTCCAATTAGCCATCGACTCTCCACCTACCTAGGGTTCAGGCTACAACGAAGACTATACGCCTTCGGAGCCATGCCATTCTGGCTAAACATAGCCCCAAGGATTTTTACGAAGCTTGCGAGCGTAGCTCTCAAACAATTTCGCCTAAAGGGAATTCAGGTAGTAGCCTACCTGGACGACTGGTTGGTGTGGGCAGCATCCGAGACAGAATGCTTGCAAGCTTCCAGTCAAGTGATCCAGTTCCTAAAGTACCTAGGCTTCAAGATCAACAGAAAAAGTCTCGACTTTCTCCATCTCAAAAGTTCCATTGGCTAAGATCCACTGGGATCTTTTGTCACACCGTTTCTTCACCCCGGCGAAGAAAAGGAAGGAGATAGCGGGTTCAGTCAAGAGACTTCAAGATTCCGAAAGGATATCAAGACACGAGCAGGAGAGAGTACTGCGCTCTCTCCAGTTTGCTTCGGTGACAGACCCAGTGCTAAGAGCACAGCTAAAGGATGCAATCGGAGTTTGGAGAAGTTATGCATCAAACGCGTGAAGAGATCTGAGAAGACCAGCCGCTTCGGCTAAGTACTCTTCTCAGGCCTTGGTTCCAAGCCAGACATCTAAAGAAGTCAGGTTCTTCTTCAGCCACCTCCCCCGTCGGTGACGATTCACTCAGACGCCTCGAAGGAGGGATGGGGAGGTCACTCTCATCGGAAAAAAGTCCAGGGGACTTGGTCCAGGCTATTCAAGACCTTTCTCATAAAACTTTCTAGAAGCTAGGGCAGTGCTCCTTACCTTAAAGAAAGTCTCCCCGCGTCATTCGTTCCACATCAAGTGGTGATAGACAGCGAGGTAGTTGTGAGATACTTGAATCGACAAGGATCAAGGTCACCACCTCTCAACCAGGTGATGTTGGCCATCTTCCGATTGGCGGAAAAGAAGAAGTTGTACCTGTCGGCAGTTCACCTTCAAGGAGTCCGCAATGTGACAGCGGACGTTCTATCCAGGTTCACACCGATAGAGTCGGAATGGTCCTTAGACGCAGGATCATTCTCCTTCATTCTGAATCAGTCCCAGAACTGCAGATAGACCTCTTTGCGACGAAAGACAACAAGAAGTTGCCCCTGTACGTGCCCCGTACGAGGACCCCTAAAGCGGAAGCAGTGGACGCGATGGCCCTCGACTGGAACAGATGGTCCAAGATTTATCTGTTCCCTCCTCACAACCTTCTGTTGAGGCTCCTCAACAAACTAAGATCCTTCAAAGGGTAGCGGCAATAGTGGCCCACAAGTGGCCGAACAGCGTGTGGCTCCTCCTAGCATTGGAACTGTAGCTGAAGTTTGTACCACTACCAGATCCAGTTCTGACCCAGCAAGTCCAGAAGTCAACTGTCTGCGCTTCATTACAGAAAACCCGGACCCTGCAGTTCATGATTTTCTCTCCCTAGCGGTGAGAAAGCGTTTCGGGATTTCGAAAGCCAGTATAGACTTCCTTAAGGAATATAAGTGCAAATCTACTAGAAGGCAATATGAGTCATCTTGGAGAAAATGGGTGGCCGTTTGTCAAGGCGAAGATTCCGCAGGAGATCTTGACAGACTTCTGCTTATCTTTTTTCCCCACCTCCATGGTCAAGGGTTGGCAGCGAACACGATTTCAGCGTGTAAGTCTGCTTTGACAAGACCCATTCTATATGCCTTCCAGGTCGAACGAGGTAACGAGATCTTTAATAAAGTCCCGAAAGCCTGTGCTAGGCTCAGACCTTCAGCACCTCCAAAGCCCATTTCATTGTCTTTAGACAAGTTCTTCATTTCGCTTCTCTGTTGAGCAATGAAGAGTGTGCGTTAAAGGATTTGACACAAAAAGTTATTTTCCTATTTTGCACTCGCGTCCGGGGCCAGGGTTAGTGAGATTGTAGCCTCTCGAGAGAGGCAGGTCGTGTTCAGTTCCTGGATGGGGAAGAACTGAACCTGTTTCCGGATCCTACGTTTCTCGCCATGAATGAGTTACCCACCAACAGCTGGAGAATCTGCCCTCTGAAAGAAGATGCATGTCTATGTCCAGTAGAATACCTAAAGGTCTATCTTCATAGAACTTCAGACTTCAAGGGTGGTCAACTATTCAGGGGAGAAACATCAGGCTCAAATTTATCTCTGAATCAACTCAGAGCGAAAATCACATATTTTATTCGCAGAGCGGATCCTGACAATACACCCGCAGGTCACGATCCGAGGAAAGTTGCCTCATTCTTAAATTTCTTTAATTGTATGGATTTTGAACATCTCCGTTCATGCACTGGCTGGAAGTCTTCCAGAGTGTTCTTTCGCCACTATGCGAAGCAAGCAGAGGAACTAAAAGAGATCTGTGGTAGCAGTGGGTCGCGGTGTTAACCCTACTGTTTAACTCTGCGAGGAACAGTGGTCTTAATTGGGATGATTAACTCTGCGAGGAACAGTGGTCTTAATTGGGATGATTAATTCCAAGGTGAGTGTGTAGTTACATACTGTACTACAAACTAAGTGAGGGCACTGTGTTGCCCATCCAGACTGTTCCATTTCCGAAGGTGAACCTAGCATAAGTGCAGACATGTGTGCCGGGCGTTTCTAACGCTAATGTCATTGATTTGTAATACAGGCTTTTATGACTTTGATACCTCGGTATCTTAAAAGTGGCATCTAATGTTTTCTCTTTCAGACAAACAAGCTCTGTTTACTATCATACTTATGCTTAAAGTTTTGGGTTATCCTCTTCTTATATATATATATATATATATATAATTGTGGTTAACCTGTCTATTTATTGCCTGTCAATAATCTGGTTCTTGAGAACCTTGCGTCTCCTTCACCTGTGTCAATTTATTGGTATAATTGAGCATTCATTCTATGTACCTTACCTGGGATAATTCTAATAGAATTGTTCCTTTATGCAAGCTATGTTGCATTGGTTTTCCTCCTATGCGGATATAAAACCTTTGTCCAATACAAGTATTGTGCGGAAAACTGGTCGATATTTCATATTGACGCAGTGGTCCTTTACAAACTATGCTTTACTTAATATAGGGCGAGACCACTATATAAGCTTGCCTGGTATTCATACATAGATATATGTACTCTTCGAGACTTTTCCAGAGTCTAGTAGGACTCTTCCCTGTAGGGGGCAGGAAGCTCTAACATAGTTTATAGTTAGTTGAAAAGATGTATAACGGTAACATCTTAGGTCTCTAGGTCTAGTCGACCGGGAAAAAATTACCTCCGGGGAGTACGGCACGTTCTGAGAATCCACAGATACAGTAATGCTCTGGTACACTTCCATCAGGACGACATGGCTTGAGCCCAAAAAACGGATTTTGAGCGAAGCGAAAAATCTATTTTTGGGTGAGATGGCCATGTCGTCCTGATGGACCCGCCCTTGCTTTTCTAAGAAAGGGCTGTAGGACCCCTCCCTACATACAGTATCTGTAGCACCTCGTGTACGCTACAAGGAATACAGATGGCGCCAGGATTGGTGCCAGGCACGCATACGAATCGTGGGATAGGGAAGCCTTGGGAGCGGCTCCCACTTTTTCTTTCCCGAATTTGTATCTCGCAATCACCTCCTACGAGACGAAATCTCTGTCAAGGATGTAGATTGCCATGTGACGTGTCTAGAATACGTCCTCTGATATGTCGCGATATCCCTTTCACGAGGGATACTCGCTCCAGGAGTTAGAATTCTGGTACCTTAAGGTAAATTCTCTGGGAATATCGCCGTAGTTGTAATATACCCTAGGAAGCTACCCTATAGGAACTTCCATCAGGACGACATGGCCATCTCACCCAAAAATAGATTTTTCGCTTCGCTCAAAATCCGTATATATATATATATATATATATATATATATATATATATATATATATATATATATATATATATATATATATATATATATATATATATATATATATATATATATATATATATATATATATATATATATATATATATATATATATATATATATATATATATATATATATATATATAGAGAGAGAGAGAGAGAGAGAGAGAGAGAGAGAGAGAGAGAGAGAGAGAGAGAGAGAGAGAGAGAGAGAGAGAGAGAGAGGATTTTGCCTATGGTCTTGTTACTCTAAGTACAGTCATTATCTGAAAGTAAACAACCGTCCAAAATTACGATCGCAGAGTATTTAGAATATTAATCATGATAATAATGAATAATGAAAATGATAACTTTAATGAATTATTGATACATTTTTTTGAAAAAGAAAATTCCACTGAAAACTAATCATTGTCCACATTTAACACATTGCCTTCTCAGTCTAACACTGGTTATGTATATTTACACAAGAAAATCGTTTGTCTTATTTCTTGATATCTTCTCTAGCCGAAGTAGATGTCCATTGGTGTATTGATAAAAGAAATGAAAATCATCGTCACAAAAGTCATTGCCATCGCTTTCTGGATCTTTCATCTTTTATTCATAATTTCCTAACTACTTGTTACGAGACAAACGCTATTCTATATCCACAAATATGTTGTAAGACCGGAAACTCCGTGAACATGATACTGACATCCTGCATCTAAACGTTCATTTGCGTATTCATAGGTCCCAGCTGGAAACAAGATAGTAGGAACTC
>NC_090735.1:148446271-148448771 GCF_036898095.1 Palaemon carinicauda | reverse complement strand
ACTCCTTTTAAAATGGAGGCGGCACAAACGATCAGACAGGCTGTCAGACTGAGCGACTTAATGATCTCATTGGACCTGAAGGACGCGTACTTAAAGTACACTGTTTCGGCCTGTCCACTGCATCTCAGGTGTCACAAGTCTTTATTTTAGTGTTCACATAGGCACACAAAAAAGGCATTCGTCTTTGTTATCTACACGATTGGCTAGTTCTGGCAGACTCGAAGGAGACCCTTCTCCTCCATCGAGAGAAACTTCTGGTCTTTTGTCCGGATCTGAGGACCCTAATAAATCGTGAGAAGACTCATCTGCAACAAGTCTAAGATAGGGTATATCTAGGGATGAGACTCGAGACCACACTAGGCTAGATCTTACCGTCATTGGACAGAGTGATAAGACTGAAAGAGGTAGCCCTGGACTTCCTTGCGAGAGACAACTGCCAGCACATCGATGGCAGAAACTGTTAGGACAGCTAACTTCTTTCGAGAAGTTGGTTCCTCACAGTCGTCTCCGCATTCGGTCACTTCAGAGGTAGCTGAAGATCTTTTGGTCTCAGCAAACATACCCACCAGACACTTTAGTGCCGGTGGGAATCGAGCTGGTGGGTCTTAGACACCAACCTGCTCAAGGGAGTAGACTTCATCTCTCCTCCCCAGGATCTGATGCTCTTCATGGATGCATCAAAATGGTGGGGTGCTCTTCTGTTACACCTGATGGCATCCAGGCTTTAGTCTGAATCTGAAGAACTGTGCCACATCAACTTCCTTGAAATGAAAGCCTATTTTCTGGCCCTTAACATTTCCCTCAGCTCCTTCCAGGGGACCACGTAGTGCTGGTGAGCGACAACACTACGGTGATAGCTCACATAAATAAACAAGGAGGTACTTTTTCTCATCTCCTATGGCAACTACCTTGTGAAATCCTCAGATGGACGGAAGATAATTCGGTAACCTTAACAGCCTGCTTCATTACCGCCAAGAAAAATGTGATGGTGGACAATCTGAGCAGGAGGACTCAGATAGTTAATACCGAATAGTCTTTAAATCAACAGATAGCCAACAAAGTCTTGATTTTGTGGGGTTCGCCAACGGTAGACCTGTTCGTGATGTCCCTCAAAAGTGTACTGCTCCCACAAGCGTTCTGGTAGGATGCCTTCAAACATATGTGGGGCAATATGGACGTTTATGCGGTCCCCCGCTCTTTCTGACCCTAATGACTCAACTATAGCAGCATGCAGAGTGGTTCCCAGACCTTCTACTTCTGCTCACAGAGACACCAAGGGAATTGCCACAACTTCCCGATCTGCTCAGACAACTACACGTGAAGATTTTCCACCGGCAAGTGATATCGCTGCATCTTCAGCAACTCCTCGAAAGGAGAGGCTTTTCAAAGTCAGTTGCTAGACAAATTTCAGGTTTCCTCCGGAACCCATCAATTACAGTGTACCAGTCGAAGAGGCGAGTCTTTTGTGGTTGGTGTCATGGGAAGGGTATCCATCCTCTGTGCCTCTATCCTAATAATAGCAGAGTTTTTGCTGTACCTCGGGGAGGAAAAACTCTATCCAGTTGCAGCGGTGAAATGCTTTCGCTAATCCTTAAGCCTACTCTTTGAACTGAACGTAGTAAACATTTCCTTCTGAATGGAATTGTTCCTCCTACTCCGAATCTTTGAGCGATCTTGCCCCTCAGCTGAAAGTCAGACCACCCCCGTGGAACGTTGTCAAAGGAACATAGTTCCCTGAAAGGAGCCTCTTACAAACCGTTGAGACAGGCCTCTGACAAGGACTTGACTATTAAGATGGCTTTCCTGTTAGCCCTGGCCTCTGCAAGCGGATTCAGTGAGCTTTACAGCCTTTCCTACGGCATCCGCTATTCAAGGGGATGGTGGGATGTCCCTCTTGGTTTTGTTAAGGAGTTTATAGCTAAGACTAAAACTCCAATGGTAGCTGGTCCTAGTTTTAGCTCCTTCTGGATTTACAGTATTTGGTCAGTAATAGGCCACCCTGACCAACTGTTACTCTACCCTGTAAGAGCGCTGACGTTGTATCTTGAGAGAACAAAAAGAGCCTGACCTCAGATCAACAGGCTCTTCGTGAACATGAGTAGAGCCAAGAGGAGAGTCACAAAGAACTCGATCTCCCCGAGGATAAGGCGTGTGATTGAAAAAGCCAGAGTTCAGGATGTCTTACAACCAAATAGACGTTCCCATGCTTTTAATGTCAGAAGGGTTAGCACCTCTCTGGCATTTAATAAACCCTTTCAGTACAGCAGGTGGAAATGTCTAATTACATTCACTGATCACTACCTATAGGACGTAACACACAGAAGCCCAGACACTTTCTGAATTGGTCCTGTGGTGGCAGCTCGCAACATGATCTAACACCTCAGCTCCCTTAGTGCGTAAGTAGATGAAGATCGAGTTGCCCACCTACCAGTAGGAGGTTATAATCCAGTGTTCTTAACAGGAGGGAGGCAGTTCGTTTATGATTTTGAATTTTTCTTTT
>NC_090735.1:148418771-148421271 GCF_036898095.1 Palaemon carinicauda | reverse complement strand
AGATCTCCTGCGGAATCTTCGCCTTGACAAAAGGCCACCCATTTTCTCCAAGATGACTCATATTGCCTTCTAGTAGATTTGCATTTATATTCCTCAAGGAAGTCTATACTGGCTTTCGAAATCCCGAAACGCTTTCTCACCGCTAGGGAGAGAAAAACATGACCTGCAGGGTCCGGGTTTTCTGTAATGAAGCGCAGACAGTTGACTTCTGGACTCGCTGGGTCAGAACTGGATCTGGTAGTGGTACAAACTTCAGCTACAGTTCCAATGCCAGGAGGAACCACACGCTGTTCGGCCACTTGTGGGCCACTATTGCCGCTACCCTTTGAAGGATCTCAGTTTGTTGAGGACCCTCAACAGAAGGTTGTGAAGAGGGAACAGATAAATCTTGGACCATCTGTTCCAGTCGAGGGACATCGCGTCCACTGCTTCCGCTAAGGGGTCCTCGTACGGGGCACGTACAGGGGCAACTTCTTGTTGTCTTTCGTCGCAAAGAGGTCTATCTGCAGTTCTGGGACTGATTCAGAATGAAGGAGAATGATCCTGCGTCTAAGGACCATTCCGACTCTATCGGTGTGAACCTGGATAGAGCGTCCGCTGTCACATTGCGGACTCCTTGAAGGTGAACTGCCGACAGGTACCACTTCTTCTTTTCCGCCAATCGGAAGACGGCCAACATCACCTGGTTGAGAGGTGGTGACCTCGATCCTTGTCGATTCAAGTATCTTACAACTACCTCGCTGTCTATTACCACTTACTGTGGAACGAATGACACGGGGAGACTTTCTTTAAGGTAAGGAGCACTGCCCTAGCTTCTAGAAAGTTTTATGAGAAAGGTCTTGAATAGCCTGGACCAAGTCCCCTGGACTTTTTTTCCGATGAGAGTGACCTCCCCATCCCTCCTTTGAGGCGTCTGAGTGAATCGTCACCGACGGGGGAGGTGGCTGAAGAAGAACCTGACATCTTTAGATGTCTGGCTTGGGACCAAGGCCTGAGAAGAGTACTTAGCCGAAGCGGCTGGTCTTCTCAGATCTCTTCACGCGTTTGATGCATAACTTCTCCAAACTCCGATTGCATCCTTTAGCTGTGCTCTAGCACTGGGTCTGTCACCGAAGCAAACTGGAGAGAGCGCAGTACTCTCTCCTGCTCGTGTCTTGATATCCTTTCGGAATCTTGAAGTCTCTTGACAGAACCCGCTATCTCCTTCCTTTTCTTCGCTGGGGTGGAGAAACGGTGTGACAAAAGGTCCCAGTGGATCTTAGCCACTGGAACTTTTGAGATGGAGAAAGTCGAGACTTTTTCTGTTGATCTTGAAGCCTAGGTACTCTAGGAACTGGATCACTGACTGGAAGCTTGCAAGCATTCTGTCTCGGATGCTGCCCACACCAACCAGTCGTCCAGGTAGGCTACTACCTGAATTCCCTTTAGGCGAAATTGTTTGAGAGCTACGCTCGCAAGCTTCGTAAAAATCCTTGGGGCTATGTTTAGCCCGAATGGCATGGCTCCGAAGGCGTGTAGTCTTCGCTGTAGCCTGAACCCTAGGTAGGGGGAGAGTCGATGGCTAATTGGAATGTGCCAGTAGGCATCTGACAAGTCTATAGAGACGGAATATGCCCTCTTGGGCAGTAAGGTCCTTATGTGTTGCAGTGTTAGCATTTTGAATTTGTAATTCACTATGAACTTGTTAAGTGGCGACAAGTCCAGAATGACTCTGAGCTTTTCCGAGTCTTTCTTGGGAACACAAAACAGCCTCCCTTAGAAATTGATGGGCTTCACCCTTTTTCTCCAACCGTTCTTGAACGTACTCCTCCATAACGGGGGTGGAGTGTTGGAAAAAACCGAAGGTACGGGGGGTGGAGTGCTGTACCAGCTCCCGCCCATTCCATTCTTGAGTAGGCTGTGGGCCCAGGGATCGAAGGTCCACCGATCCCGAAATTTCAGAAGTCTCCCTCCTACCGGTATCACCTCACTTGGACTGCTGTCCTGAGGTCTTGCCTTCCTGACCACGACCACCCCTAAATCCCCTTCCCCTTGAGGGGCGTCTAGACGAGCCTCTGGCTGCTCCTCTAGGCTTTGCTCGGAAGGAAGTAGACTGCCCTTCGAACGCTGGGGTGAATGCCGTGGACTGTGTCGACACGGCCTGGGGTACCCACTGAAAGGTGGTCGGGGTTTGTGCCACGATCTGGGGCACTGGGGGGCAATGGCAATTGCAGTTGCTGTTGCTGTCTAAGAGGCTTGGCTGGCCGAGACGGTAGCCTAGTCCTCATAGTCTTCCTCTTTGGTTGAGGACCCTCATCCGGGGAAGACTTTCTTTTGATAGCCAGGTCCCACTTCTGGAGAAGGTTTCTATTCTCCAAGGTGGCTTTATCAAAAACTTCTTTGACCAAGTCGGTAGGGAAAAAGGTCTTTTCCCCAAATGTTGGAGGAGATTAGTTTCTTTAGCTCGTGCCTCACTGTAGCCGAGGTAAACACGAACTCCCTACCAGCTCTCCTTGCCTTG
>NC_090735.1:148403526-148418271 GCF_036898095.1 Palaemon carinicauda | reverse complement strand
AAATGCCTGTGCCGGCGGCAGCAGCTGCCGGCCAGCAACAGCCAGTGTTGGCCGGCAATGATTGCCGGCCAGCAACTACACAAGGTAGTACCCAGCTGCCGGCCACACTCTTGGTGACCGGCAGACAAGGACTGACTTAAGCCGGCCGGCAAAGGTACAAGACCGATGCCAGCCGGCAGCAAAAGAACCAGAAGACTACCCCTGCCCGGCTACCGGCCTCATAGGCCGGCAGCCGGCCTCATAGGCCGGCTGCCGGGACAGGTACAGCACTAGAAAAAAAAAGAATGGATGCCGGGATAAGAGTGTACACAACCCCCCAAGCCCGGCAACCGAAAGAGTGCATATAAGGAAGGGGAGAAACTTAATTCAGGCTTCCTTGACCAATGCCGTCCGGCTCTGCCGGCAGGCATGGATGAGGGACCAAGAGAGGTCCGGGCAGCACTCGAAAACATAAGACCCTTGCCGTCCAGCGTCTCTGCCGGCCGGCAATGGGCTTAGTCAATCCATATCCCAACCTATACTAGGTCCAGAAGTAGAATGACATATGGTACAGTAATACCCCTGCCGGCCAGCTCTGCCGGCCGGCAAGGTACAGTACAGTAATGGCTAGGCCATTACGGAGATAGAGGGGGAAGGGACAAGAGGGTCCTGCCAACCTTGCTTTAGTGACAGATCACCCGCAGCCAAGAACTCTGTCTTAGCCTAAGGGAGATCTAAGGGAAAGGACCAGCGCAGTAGTATAATACCTGCCAGCTTCCAGAGCACCAAAGCAAGGAAGGCGTTGCAACTCCCAAGGGAAGATTTATCCTCCCCGAGAACAGCAACAGGACTTAGTCTGGTCGATCACACAAGAAGGAATCATAACTACAGAAACCTTCGACAGTGACCTAAGGGAGCTCAGCTCCCTTTGTAAGTGTTAGGTCAGCGAGGGAGACTCTGCCCCAAGCCAAACAACACGGACTCAGACTAAAAACTCTGTTGTTCTGTCCCTCTTTGAACCAGACTCTGCTGGAACAGGAAGGTACAGTAACACCCTAGTATAGTTTTATCGAAAATAAATTCGGAAAAAACCACTTAGGGATAAGCCCAAGGCTTAAACAGAGGGAAAGGGATTGCATACCTTCTCCGAAGAAAAGAAAGCAACCGGGGAGTATAATAAAGTATACTAAGGCTCCATAAGCAATTAGCCTAGGCACCAAGAGAATCGATTACCTAATTCACCGAAACTCTCACGTATACAATCTTGGAAATATTCCACACAGTCTAAAATGTATAAAATATAGCCTAAAGCTTCAATAAAATTTTAATTACACTCGGAAAAACCATAATCATGCATTAAGTACTAGGACCAAACGACTAGGCTACATGGCCTAGCGTAGGCCAGAATGGCGAATACTTCGCCAAATAAACGGATTTTGAGCGAAGCGAAAAATCTATTTTTGGGTGAGATAGCCATGGCGTCCTGATGGAAGGTTCCTGTTTGGTAGCTTCCTTGGGTATAAGACTACTAAGATATTCCCAGAGAATTTAACCACAGGTTATCACAGAATTCTAACTTCTGGAGCGAGTATCTCAAAGGTTTCCCTTTAAGACATCGTAATACAACAGGGGACACGCATGTCTGAACGTGCCACATAGCTATCTTCACCCCGAACAGAGTTAATGCTTCGGTGTGTAAGGACTGAGAATAGCTGGGAGCCGTTCCACAGCTAATCTCACTCGTGGCTACTACTGATACTCGAGACGTAAACAAACGGACGCCATTGCTCTGATGACGTCACGCCCGTCTTCATCCTGAAGCCAGTTGCTGCCCATCACCATGATACAATTGTGTAGGGTGGGAACAAAACTGGACGAAGTAGTAGGGAGGGTCCATCAGGACGCCATGGCTATCTCACCCAAAAATAGATTTTGAGCGAAGCGAAATGTATCGTGGTAGATTTTCCCCCAGTGTTAAGTGCCTAGGCATTGACAAAACAGCAAAGTAATCTTAGGTAAAGAACCATAGGAACGAAGTATCCTGCCCCCCTTTGGTAGGAAGTTCCCATGGGCTATGCCGACGTCAAAGTGGTATTAAAGGGCTATTCATCCTGACAGAAGAACTTGAAGAACTTAGAGATGAAGCAAAATGTTTGATATTTGTATAGGAACATTCTGAATTAGACCAGTGGTGGTTGGGCACTGTGTATAGAGTTCATCTCTTGGTTATCAGAAGTAAGTATTCGTGTAGGAACCTTACTGAGACAGGGTGAATATAATTTAGGATTAGACATCTTAAATTCTTCATGACCATAAGAAAGGAGGAATAAATAAAACTATGACAGTATGTATTTCATAGTAGGTAGGAGCTGAAAGAGACGCATAAGTAATAAAATAGAAATTTTATTTCACAATGCAGAAATTAAATAATTTACAGCAAAAGTAAAGTTCATTTACAGTAATAATAATGTACATAGAAATAAAGGCTTGCTCTTGAATCTGAAAAGGAATTTCAGGATTAGTAGGTACTCGTTCTCGAGGAACGCAAGTCTTTAGACAACACATCATGCTCAAGGCATGCGGCACTTGTGTGACACTATGACATTTCACCTGGGATAAGAACAGTTATAAAAGCACTAAGTGTTTTTAGACATCACTATGAATCGCTCGAGGGTCAACATAGGCACCCGAAGAGTTAGAGTCCCAAGTAACTCACTGTTCTACGCAGAGTTAGGTGCAGGTTTCATAACACTACCTGCGGCTACCACCAAATGTTTGACTTCGTGCACTTGTTTCGCATAATGTTTAAAGAAAACTCGCGAGGACTTCCAGCCCGTAAAGTTTTTAAGGCTTTCAAAGTCCATGCTCTGAAAGAAGTTCAGAGAAGATGCCACTTTTCTAGGATCATGACCAGCGGGTGTACTGTTCGGATCCGCTCTGCGAATGAAGTAGGTGATTTTCGCTCTTAATTGTTTCAGTGACAGGTCGCTGCCCGATGTTTCTCCTTTGAAGAGTTGGCCTCCACCAAAGTTCGAAGTTCTGCGAAGATAGACCTTGAGACTCTCTACTGGACATAGAGAGACATCCTCCTTCAGGGGGCATATTCTCCAAGGGCCCCATCTTTTGGTGGGTAATTCGTTTTTAGCGAGAAACGTCGGATCAGGGGAGAGGGTCACTTCTCCTGAATCGGTAAACAGGATGTGTCCCTCTTCTCTTGATAATGCCACTATTTCGCTGACTCGAGCTCCCGAAGCGAGAGCAAATAAAAATATAACTTTCTGAGTCAGATCCTTGAGGGGGCATGAATCGTTGTCCAAGTTGGAGGCGAAATGGAGTACCTTGTCTAGTGACCAGGAGATCGGTTTCGGAGGGGGTGCTGGGCGTAGGCGAGCACATGCTTTTGGTAATTTGTTAAAGATGTCGTTGGACAGATCAATTTGGAAAGCATATAGAATTGGTCTAGCCAAGGCCGATTTGCAGGTTGAAATCGTATTGGCTGCTAATCCTTGTCCATGAAGGTGAATGAAGAAGGACATACAGAAATCAATGGTGATTTCTTTAGGATTTTTTGCCTTGATAAAGGAGACCCATTTCCTCCAGGATGATTCATATTGCCGTCTCGTGGATTCGGTCTTGTATTCCTCTAGGAAGTCTAGACTTTTCTTCGAGATCCCAAACCTCTTCTTTGCGGCAAGGGAGAGAAAATCATGAGATGAAGGTCCTTGATTTTCGATGATGAAGCGAAGACAGTCGACTTCTGTACTTGTTGAGAGAGAACTGGGCCCGGGAGAGGGATCAGCTTGGGCTGCAGCTCCAGGACCAGGGGGGTACCAGTTGCTCCGGGGCCACTTGGGAGCCACTAGGGCCGCTGTCCCTTTGAAGGTTCTCAGTTTGGAGAGGACTTTCAACAGAAGGTTGGTGGGAGGGAACAGGTATATCTTGGACCACCTGTTCCAGTCCAGTGACATGGCGTCCACCGCTTCTGCTTTGGGGTCCTCGTACGGGGCTACGTACAGAGGAAGTTGATTGTTGTCGCTCGTTGCAAAGAGATCTATCTGAAGTTCTGGGACTTGGTGAGAGATGAAGGAGAACGATCTTGCGTCTAGAGACCATTCCGACTCTATCGGGTTTGTCCGAGATAGAGCATCCGCTGTCACATTGCGGAATCCTTGTAGGTGAACTGCAGACAGGTGCCACTTCTTCTTCTCCGCCAGACGGAAGATTGGGAGAAGCACCTGATTTATCTGGGGCGATCTTGAGCCTTGGCGATTGAGACAACGAACTACCACCGAGTTGTCTAGGGTTAGACGGATGTGGATCGAGGGCGGCGGGGATAACTTCTTCAGAGTTAGAAGGACCGCCATGGCCTCCAAGATGTTTATGTGGAACGTCTTGAATAGTGGAGACCAGGTCCCTTGAGCCTGTTTCAGGTGGGAGTGACCTCCCCAGCCTTCCAGTGAGGCATCCGTGTGGATGTTGAGTGATGGAGGAGGGTGTTGGAGAGGAATGGACCTTTTCAGGGCCTTTGCTTCCGACCACGGCTTTAGGAGGCGTCGAAGTCTGTTTGGAAGCCGTCTCTTGAGGTCTCTTCGAGCGATGGATGCCGAGCGTCTCCAGACTCCCGCGGCATCCTTTAGCTGTGCACGAAGCACTGGGTTTGTCACTGAGGCGAATTGTAGAGAGCCTATAACTCGTTCCTGCTGTCGTCTTGAAATGCGTTTGGATTTCAGTAGTCGCTTGACAGACCCTGCTATTTCCTTCCTTTTCTTCTGGGGGATGGAAAGGCGGTGTGACTGAAGATTCCAGTGGATTCCCAACCACTGAAACTTCTGAGCTGGAGAGAGGCGAGATTTCTTCTCGTTGATCTTGAATCCCAGGTGTTCTAGGTACTGGGTAACTTCGTTGCAAGACTTTGCACACTCTTCGGGCGATGGAGCCCAGACTAGCCAATCGTCGAGGTAGGCCATCACCTGGACGTTTCTTAGGCGGAGCTGTTGTACTATGGCATCCGCCAGTTTTGTGAAGATCCGAGGGGCCACATTGAGGCCGAATGGCATGGCCCGGAAGGCGTAGCTTTTCCTTTGGAGTCGAAATCCTAGGTAGGAGGAAGCGTGATGGTTCATTGGAATGTGCCAATAGGCATCCGCCAGGTCTATAGAGACCGTGTAGGAACCTTGAGGCAGAAGGGTCCTTATTTGTTGAAGCGTCAGCATCTTGAATTTGTTGTTCTCTATGAACTTGTTGAGGGGGGATAAGTCCAGAATGACTCTGAGTTTGTCTGAGTCCTTCTTGGGAACGCAAAACAGTCTCCCTTGGAACCTGGTGGACTTTACCTTCCTTATCACCTTCTTGTTCAAGAGGTCTAGAACATATTCTTCCAGAAGGGGGGTCGATTGCTGGAAGAACCGCTGGAAGATTGGGGGTGGTTGCGTCCAACTCCAGCCTAGACCGTTCTTGATGATGCTGTGTGCCCAGGGATCGAAGGTCCAACGATCCTGGAATTGGCGGAGTCTTCCTCCCACCGGAAGCACTTCATTGCTTCTGGTGTCCCGAGGACTTGTTGCCTCGGCCGCTAGCTCCCTTTCCTCCTCTACCTCTGGAGGGACGACGAGATGCGTCTCTGCTTGCACCCCTGAACGAGCCTCTACCTTTGGCATGAAAGGTAGTGGATGGTTGCTCAAAGGCAGGGGTGAAGACCGGTGACTGTGACAACACCGGTTGGGGGACCAATTGAAAGGTCTGTTGTGGTTGGGCAACCACTTGGGAGGTAGCGGGTCCCGGAAACTGACGTCGTTGCTGACGTTGCTGGGGTTTTGGCTTTTGAGGTTTCCTCTTAGGCTGAGGTCCATCGTCCTGAGAGGGTTTCCTTTTTCTGGACATGCCCCACTTGTGGAGAAGGTTCCTATTCTCCGTGGCGGCTCTGTCAGTTATTTCCTTGACAAGGTCAGAAGGAAACAGGTGCTTTCCCCAGATGTTGGAGGAAATCAGCCTCCGGGGTTCATGTTTCACGGTGGCACCGGCAAACACGAATTCACGACAGGCTCTTCGAGCCTTTATGAAGTGGTACAAGTCCTTCATTACTGTCAGTAAGTGGGATTTGGCTAGTACCATGTAGTGATCTGGTACTCTAGTGTCACAGGCCATCACTTCCAGTTGGACTTGATGAGAAAGAGATGCCGCAAGCCTCTCCTTCGTGTCTTGTTCCCGGCGAAGGAGGTGATCGTTGAGCTTAGGGAGGTCTTCATTAAACTGACGTCCGGCGACGTCAGGATCGAGCCTTCCCACGACGAAAGTATGCTGAACATCTTTCCAGTGTCGAGCGTCAGGGGGGGTCACGATGGAGAAGGGTCTGCACTCCACCAGTGCAGGGCAGGGTTTCCCTTCTTCCGCCGCTTTAAGGCATGCAGCTAAGGCCTTTTCCAAGAAAGGAAGAACCGCAGTGTCAGGTGCAACGTACGTAGGATGCTTCTTGCTCAAAGCCGGAAGCTTAGAGCAGGTAAAGCCCCTACTCTTAAATGCGGAGGCTAGCATAGCCTGGGCCTTTGTGAGATCGAACACTATCTCTTCTTTAGGTTCGGTCTCTTCCTTCGAGGCAGGTTCGGAACGAAGCCGGACGTAACAGTCCGGGTAGGCCTCAAAGCTTGGGAAGAACTCCACATCTTCCAACGGGACCGTGCCGATCTTGTCACTAACAAAGATCCTGCCGGTCGCAATAACCATATGCTCTGCATACCTCCACGGGTTGGCATGAGAGCAAGCGGGGAGATCCTTGACCGAAATCTTCTTCGGTTCTCTGGATCCAATCATCGACCTGATGGACTCCTGGTTCTCCTTCAGCCTGTCGTCCATGACGGCTCTAATCAGCTGGATCAGTTCTTGGGTAGAAGAGGAAGGATCCGGAGTCGAGGAGGTAGACGGAATGGACATTTCCGTCGGTGTAGGAGTAGGAGGAGGGATGGACGAGGGAGCAGCTCCAAGCTCCGACTCGGTGTACTCCACCTTGTCTTCGTCCTCTTCGGCTCCTTGAGCCATAAGCGTCTTCTCCGTGTCTTCCGAGACGTCTGAGATCTGTTCATCATCCTCGGAATCTAAACGACACTCGTGCATGGACTGAGCCATGACCACATCAGGTTCCACCGTAATTTGGACAGTGGGGATTGCATCTTTTGGTACCACTGAGTCAGGGGAGGCCTTAGGGAACAACAGGGACCTCAGTTCTTCGGTGGCCAGGTACGGTCCAGTAGCATTTTTCTGAAAGCCACGCACCCACTTGCGCAGCTTTTCACGAGAAATGTCTCTAACCTCCGCTGAGGGAGGGTTATGGAAGGCCTCAACTAGGTAGGCCTGGCAGACCGTACAATCCAGTGGATTCCAAAACTTCAAATCCCCTTTCTTGTCTGCACAAGGGGCGTGAGTCCTGCAAGCCGTATGCCCGTAAAACTGCGGGCGTTTCACAGCGCAGAAGGCGAAGTCACACTTCATCTGCTCCTCCTGTGGAAGAAAGAGAAAATGAGTATGGGGGAGTCATAAGAATGGCTCTTAAACTAAGTTAATATTAATCATTAATTTTAACTTAAAGAAGGTGTGATGCATAGAGAATGAAAACAGTAAAGGAGAACATGCTCCATGCATCTCGCCCGGCCGGTTACCATAAGCTTGGTCCTTGGATAATCCAAATGACCGAGATCATTGGATATAGTTTCCTAGAATTCCCAGTATTTTGGAACTCCATGGAAAACCAAGGACAAGATTGGGATCGAATTCATTCGGTTCCCAGTTAAGAGCCGGAAGGCCTCATTAAAGGGTAACTGCTTCTGGCAACCAGCCGTGCTAAGATGCACATAGCATGCTGGAATTAGAAGAATGCAAAGAGACAGCATGATCACTAATAGAGCAGTACTAGGTACTGATCTTAATAGCAGAAGCAGCTTATCTGTTTGCCATATAGGGCTATCCTAGTCTTATGATAGCTACAGTAAGGGGGGTGCAAGTATTCTTGACGCCTCCGAGGCATCCGGCAAGCCGCCGGCATGCCGGAGCTCGCTCCAGCATAGATTCTGGCATTAGAACAGACAATTTTCAAAAGTCAGTTAAATACCAGGATGGCGGCCGCCGGCACAACGGCGGCACGCCGGCAGGAAGCGGCGGCTCCGGCAGTCGGAGGATGCCAGGTTGGTGACTGGGATAAGGATGGTAAAGGTAGTATCGGGTTGCCGGCAGTATATGCCGGCACTCCGGTGATCGACCGGCAAGCGGACGATTAGATAGGAGTAGGAGAGCCGCCGGTAGTAGCCGGCGGCAGCCGGCAGTCCCTCGGTACACGGGGGGCTGGCGGCAAGGGTAGGGAAGTCACCAAGTAGGAGGCAGGTATTGCCGACAGTAGAGGCGGCAAGAGACCGGCACCCGGATAGATAGAGAGACAGGGGGAGGGGGGAAAGGGATGCAGGAAGTACCGTCAGGGTTCCAGACATCCCTCCCCCTCCCTGAGGGGGTGTACCCATGATAGAGGCAGGCTCTAACATCCATGAGCAGGGGTCACTAGGGACCGGGAGCTAGGTAGCCCAAGGGAGGGCTAGGGAACACCCAAGAGGGGGGGGGGACTCCCATATGCAGACTATACTAGTAACTAACCTTATAGGACACTATGAAGGTATATGTACCAGAGTGGACTGCACAAGGAAGCTCGGGTAGCCCTACTCATCCACCCTAAGGAGGAGTTGTAGGACAGGGGACAGATGAGTATAAACTAACCTAAGCATAGGCTAGGCTATACAAGAGATAGGTGGGGAGGGAGAAGAGAGAAGTCTTCCCAGGAAGGGTTTCTGTACCAGAGCGGCCACTAAGGGAAGGGGGGACACTCCCTAACCTAAGATCAGGCTGATCGGCTAAAACGGTGCAAGAGTACAGTTTCAGCATGGAACAGAGAAACCTTCCTAACCCGACCTAGAACAGGGCTAAAAGTCCTGAACTAGGCAAGGAAGAAGACATATCGCTATCGCAGGAAAGTCATAGACTATCCTAGCCATAGAGGTAGGCTAGCCTAACCTCACTCTCAGACGCAGCCCTAAAGGGGGTTCATTCCTTTAGGGAGGACCGAGAGGCGATATATACTCTATTAGACAATTAATCCCTTTACTCAGAAAAGGGATCAAGGCTAAATAGAGGGAATGCCAAGGCAGGGGATGAAGGAAGCATATAGGGGTCCTAATATTAGGTTAGGCTAGAAAGAATCACTGACTAGCCTATCCCCTATATGGTCCCTGAAGGCGAAAACATTTGCATCACTGTCAAAAGTATTGTAAAATAATAATGCCACTATCTTCATAACTTAGTCTAGGATCACTGATAAATCATGCATGAACACTTGTATGTAGGCTCCTGGCCTGGGGGCTATAGTAGCCGACTGGTATGAGGTCAATCGATGACCGATAAAAAGCGTCTAAACACGATATAAAAGTTCCTAGCTATGAAGACTAAATAAACTAATGTATTCGATTAGTATATAATGCCGGAAGCGTTGTTGTGGCTAACTAAATAAGACATGCATAACAACAACGACGCCATAAAATGGCGGGTCCGGTAGAGGCACAGCTCTGCCACAAAACATCAATTATTTCGCAAAATAATATTTACTTTACGGCCAGAGCTTAATTAAACAATACTGGAACCTTGTACTCAACTTTCCAGAAGAAGGCGAGGCTGAAGGTAACGACATAGCGAAGATGCAAAGCGATAAAGATAACACAGGGAAAATCCGTCTAAGTAGGGCAGATACTATACAAAGGATGAAGACGGGCGTGACGTCATCAGAGCAATGGCGTCCGTTTGTTTACGTCTCGAGTATCAGTAGTAGCCACGAGTGAGATTAGCTGTGGAACGGCTCCCAGCTATTCTCAGTCCTTACACACCGAAGCATTAACTCTGTTCGGGGTGAAGATAGCTATGTGGCACGTTCAGACATGCGTGTCCCCTGTTGTATTACGATGTCTTAAAGGGAAACCTTTGAGATACTCGCTCCAGAAGTTAGAATTCTGTGATAACCTGTGGTTAAATTCTCTGGGAATATCTTAGTAGTCTTATACCCAAGGAAGCTACCAAACAGGAACCTTCCATCAGGACGCCATGGCTTGAGCCCAAAAATACTAAGCACGAAAGGAAATCCTATGTAAAGCTAAATAGCTAAATTTTATTAAGCAAAACAACCAGGAATGTCACTCTGACTAACTAATTTATACCTAGCGAGTGACAGTGTCCAGGACACCTCTGGTAGGCTACGGCTCTTGTATCAAAGATTAATCCTATTAATCACACAAAATTTTACCAAGAGCCTACATTTATAAATAACAGACACTATACTCAACTTATCCGAGGTCAACGAAGACGAAGAAGCCATGAAAAGCTGAATAAATCCAAGATTTGCGAGAAAAACAGGAAAAAAAAACACCGAGTTGTTAAGCTACGCAAAAAGGAATACAGATGGCGCCAGGATTGGCGCCAGGCACGCATACGAATCGGGGGATAGGGAAGCCTTGGGAGCGGCTCCCCTTTTTCTTTCCCGAATTCGTATCTCGTCAATCTCCCTCCTACGAGACGAATCTCTGTTCAGGTCGTAGATTGCCATGTGACGTGTCTAGAATACGTCCTCTGATATGTCGCGATATCCCTTTCACGAGGGATACTCGCTCCAGGAGTTAGAATTCTGGTACCTTAAGGTAAATTCTCTGGGAATATCGCCGTAGTTGTAATATACCCTAGGAAGCTACCCTATAGGAACTTCCATCAGGACGACATGGCTTGAGCCCAAAAAAAAATATATATATATATATATATATATATATATATATATATATATATATATATATATATATATATATATATATATATATATATATATATATATATATATATATGGGTATATAGTTTTACGCATCCATATATATATATATATATATATATATATATATATATATATATATATATATATATATATATATATATATATATATATATATATATATATATATATATATATATATATATATATATTAGACATATATATATATAATATATATATATATATATATATATATATATATATATATATATATATATATATATATATATATATATATATATATATATATTAGTATAATTGCCTTTTTGGTAATGCCATCAGAACTTTCAGGCCTAATTAAGTTACTTACCCTTTACCAGGAAAATTGTAATTTTAGTGAATTCAAAAAAGAAATTTCTCAGAATATTTTATCTATTTAGGTGTTCAATCTATTCCACTGATATTTGATTACCGACAGCTTATATGCTTTGAATTTAAACATTATTCCTGACCATTGGCACTTCTGCGGCTTTCTACGTAGTTAAAAGCATTTTTAAATATATCATAAAAGCAAAAACATAATCACGATAAGTAATTGATAGAGCAATAATCAGCCATTTTTGGAATAATCACTGATTTTTACATTTTGTTTACTGATATTTATAAGAAATTGTTTGTCATGAATTCTTTTATTTCTTTCATATTTTCGAGATACAATATAGATCTGAACAGCATACTTTTTACAAAGAAATATGCTGTTGTTGAAATCTATACAATTAACCGTTGATCATTTGATTAACATTGTGTAGCCATTGAATATATGCAATTACTTCATTGAAAATCAGGTTTCAATCGGAATAGGATGATCACTTTCAGAGGTAATAATTAGGTATTGAAATAGGATACTAATGCTATTACATTGAATATGATGTTAATACTTGATATATACAAATAATATTTCTGAACATTTAAACTAAATCTCTTAACCCAAGAGCAAATGGAGTCTCCCCGGATGGACTAAAAAGTATTTGAGACATACAAAATTATTTCATCTCTCTCTCTCTCTCTCTCTCTCTCTCTCTCTCTCTCTCTCTCTCTCTCTCTCTCTCTCTCTCTCTCTCTCTCTCTCTCTCTCTTATTCAAATGTGTGCGCAAGTGTATAATAATTACTAAGATTCGATAAACGTCTGATTCGCAAGTATGCAGAATAAAAATTAGATATCCATTGATTATCATTATAATGATATAATGTAGTTCTTTTGGATCTATAAGAAAGGCTTTGGAAAAAAAAAAAACGTCCCCTCTCAAGAGATAGCCGTGATCCAGTCATGAAATCAGATATATTGAAAGAGTTTCTCTTATTTAGGCTTTCATTTCAAAAGCAGTCAAGTTTTAGATGCAGTCAATATTAATTCTGGGGTGTATGTAGTTTGTTTGTAGAGGCGTAAAATTTATTATTACTTGTGAAATAGATTTTCTTTAAAGGGAAAATCTTTATCTTTGGCTGGAATAAAATAGAGTTTACGATTTACGAGATATTACGATATGATGTTGCCTTGTCTAGAGTGAAGCCGGTTGTGAAGCCAACCAAGGGTTAGGACTTAATCTTAGAGTAAGCTAAGAATACGAGGGTCTGAAAGAGGAGGAGGGGCAAAGAGTTTGCATGTCGGGGGTAGGGGCATTATTAAGCTATGCTGTTAGTGAAGTAAGGATACATCTTTAGGTTTGGTTAGACCGGGAACTTCTAGTTAGGTGGTGTTGTTGCGTTTATGTCTCCTTTAAAAATATGGGTTTTCGGTCATAGCTTTTGGAATTTAATAACGTCTAAAATTCTCAAAATATGTTTCCTCCAATTGATTGAATCGGAACAGTTCAAAATACATGGAAATACACCAATAACACTTCGTAATTTCTTCATTGAGAATATTATGTTTTAGAAAATAATTACCCAGGTTTGAATTATTGGCCCTGTACAAACTAAAAAAAGTTCCAAAAATAATATGCATTTACAAACGAAATATAAAAATCTGCATAGAAGTTCACTTACATAAAATACACATAACTAAAACAAAAATAATGAAAAATCTTAGCCGACACCAAACGTAACAGTAGGAGAAGTAATGCAAGGATTAAAACTCTTGAAAAGAGGCAAAGCAGAAGAAGATTGCCTAATAAACGATTAAACAGTAGATGGAAGAGAAATCACAGCAGTAAAAACTGCTGAAATTTACACAGACTGTTTTCAAGACTATTATATACTTACAACTTGGAAGAAAACCTCATTATTATATTAATTCACAAAAAAACGGACACACAACGGACCGAAAAAAGTAGAGCCCAGTAGATATACTCATAGAAATATATAAAATATTTACAAAGATCATAAGGCGAATAGAAAGAATGCTCGGCTTTAATCATTAATAAAAAAAAAACAGGCATTCTGGCTTTAAAAGTGGGCATTTACAGGGTATGAAAAATATATAGATTCGGTAAAACAACAATAGTAATGAAACCCCTTTAACAGCTTGAAATAAATGAATATTATGTCGGAACACTACTCTTTACATGCATGAACTATACTTGCCTCATTTATCCTACCTTTGTTTTCATATAAAAATCTATATATATATATATATATATATATATATATATATATATATATATATATATATATATATATATATATATATATATATATATATATATATATGTATATATATATATATATATATATATATATATATATATATATATATATATATATATATATATATATATATATGCATACATACAATATATATATATATATATATATATATATATATATATATATATATATATATATATATATATATATATACATAATATATATATATATATATATATATATATATATAGAGAGAGAGAGAGAGAGAGAGAGAGAGAGAGAGAGAGAGAGAGAGAGAGAGAGAGAGAGAGAGAGAGAGAGAGAGGATTTTTCCTATGGTCTAGTTACTCTAAGTACATTCATTATCTTAAAGTAAACAACCGTCCAAAATTACGATCGCGGAGTATTTAGAATATTAATCATGATAATAATGAATAATGAAAATGATAACTTTAATGAATTATTGATACATTTTTTTTTAAAAAAGAAAATTCCACTGAAAACTAATCATTGTCCACATTTAACACATTGCCTCCTCAGTCTAACACTGGTTATGTAGATTTACACAAGAAAATCGTTTGTCTTATTTCTTAAATATCTTTTCTAGCCGAAGTAGACGTCCATTGGTGTATTGATAAAAGAAATGAAAATCATCGTTGTAAAAGTCTTTGCCATTGCTTTCTCGATCTTTCATCTTTTATTCATAATTTCCTAACTTATTGTTACGAGACAAACGCCATTCTATATCCACAAATATGTTGTAAGACCGGAAACTCCGTGAACATGATACTGACATCTTGCATCTAAACGTTCATTTGCGTATTCATAGGTCCCAGCTGGAAACAAGATAGTAGTAACTTCCAGAACTTGTCGTTGTATTTCTTCCTTAAATATGATGGGAATAAGGGTAGAGTTCGCCTAAGTCACAGTGCTACTCACTGTACTTATTGAGAACGTTTAGTTGGTTATTTGGTCAATGGGTGTTGGAGACTCTCCGAACATCAATAGTACTTAATGGAAGCAAGTACTACACCTAGTGTTCAATGTTCTCGTCACAATAGTTAAGAGATTGGGGGTTGACATACGTCAAATTACAAGGCTGCAGAATATATGGTGGAATAACAAAAATTTTGGAACAAAATAACACTCTGTAAATGTCAAGGATTGAGTCTTACATTTGAAGTAAGATTGAACTTTTTGCAAGAAAAGTTTAGTTCATATTTTTTTATTGGTTTACCAAAACTAAATATCTTTTTTTCCAGTTTTCTCTAATCTTATCCATCGT
>NC_090735.1:148396026-148398526 GCF_036898095.1 Palaemon carinicauda | reverse complement strand
ATGAATGCGCCGTAAAAAAGAAAAGAGTACCCCAAATATTATAAGAGGAGATGAAGAGACATTCAAACATTTGAGGTGGATGACTAAGCTTTCAAAATATATAATCAATTCTAAATATGGCCTTAAAAATATTTATTTACTATGAAACTAGAATAAGAAGAAACAAGATAATCTTACAAAGCAAAACATTTTGCAATAAATATTGTAATTCATAATACCTTAAAAATCATAAGAGAAAGGTGAAAAAATCCCTATGCCGAACGCTTCATTTGGTGCTGTTAAACTCAAAATAAGTATAATGTTTGGTAGACTCCTCTAGGTTACTTTCTCCTCCTTACGAAGGCAGAGAAAGTGTTTTAAGGTAGTGGAAGACGATCCATCCTCTCCACCACTAGATCCAGCAATTATATCGTTAACCCAGATTCCTTTGTAGAAGCTGACAACTATTCCGGTTCAGTTCTCTACTGCGAACGCTGCCAACGTGGAGTGGGGTACAAATAGTGCCTTGCAATGAGCTTCATGACTAGACTGTTGGTTGGGCACTGTTGGCTATCTCGTCAAGAACCAGAACTTCTCCACTCCTAAGAGGAGGTAGACACTGTTCTCTTTTTTTTGGGTGCAAGGACACTCAAATTCTTAACAGAGAACGTGGTGAACCAATGAGTTAACTTGATCTTGAGGCTATGTGATATAGACTGGTATTGAAGAGAGGGGTAATGCGACTGCAAAATGGTCCAAAGGTGGGACCTGCCTTGTTTGCCGGGGAGGCCATTGAGAGCGTAGCAGACTGATGGAGAACGGTGAGCTAAGACATTCTCCTCCAATGGGTTGTCTCCTCTCCCTCCTTCCAGCAAGCCCCTCCAAAACCATAGACCAGCCAGAAGCAGAGGGCTCCAAAGACGAAAGACTTCAAGTCTTCTTTTCGTCCCACAGGACTCAAAGGTAAAGAAAAGAAATCCAAGAGAGAAAAACCACGCTAGGGAGGGCAGTCTCCTGACTAGTTCACCAAACGAGGGGGATGCCTTATGAGCAGATGGCAGAGGTGGTTGAATCACAGATACAACCCTTGGTCGACTTCCATTTCAAGAAAGGGGTATATCAACCCTTTCACCGACTCTCCTCCTCCACTGACTCAAAGTCCAACTGTGACGATGTCCTATGACAAGGGATCGGCAAAGGACTAGGCACTACGGCCTTAAGGCAGAACCATGCTAGAGTAGGGCACTCTCCAGGAGGTGTCTGGATGGTCCCCAGGCTTTTAGAGTCTCTTATTTCATATAGAAAAGGCGCCTGGATGCTGGAGACCTGTTATACACCTCTCAGCACTGAAGGATTTTATATTACAGACTCCTTTTAAAATGGAGGCGGCACAAAGGATCAGACAGGCTGTCAGACTGAGCGACTTAATGATCTTGTTAGACCTGAAGGACGCGTACTTAAAGTACTATGTTTCGGCCTGTCCACTGTATCTCAGGTGTCACAAGTCTTTATTTTAGTGTTCACATAGGCACACAAAAAAGGCATTCGTCTTCTTTGTTATCTACACGATTGGCTAGTTCTGGCAGACTCGAAGGAGACCCTTCTCCTCCATCGAGAGAAACTTCTGGTCTTTTGACCGGATCTGGGGACCCTAATAAATCGTGAGAAGACTCATCTGCAACAAGTCTAAGATAGGGTATATCTAGGGATGAGAATCGAGACCACACTAGGCCAGATCTTACCGTCATTGGACAGAGTGATAAGACTGAAAGAGGTAGCCCTGGACTTCCTTGCGAGAGACAACTGCCAGCACATCAATGGCAGAAACTGTTAGGACGGCTAACTTCTTTCGAGAAGTTGGTTCCTCACAGTCGTCTCCACATTCGGTCACTTCAGAGGTAGCTGAAGATCTTTCGGTCTCAGCAAACATACCCACCAGACACTTTAGTGCCGGTGGGAATCGAGCTGGTGGGTCTTAGACACCAACCTGCTCAAGGGAATAGACTTCATCTCTCCTCCCCAGGATCTGATGCTCTTCATGGATGCATCAAAATGGTGGGGTGCTCTTCTGTTACACCTGATGGCAACCAGGCTTTAGTCCGAATCTGAAAGGCAGTGCCACATCAATTTCCTTGAAATGAAAGCATATTTTCTGGCCCTTAAGCATTTCCCTCAGCTCCTTCCAGGGGACCACGTAGTGCTGGTGAGCGACCACACTACGGTGGTAGCTCACATAAATAAACAAGGAGGTACTTTTTCTCATCTCCTATGGCAACTAGCTTGTGAAATCCTCAGATGGACGGAAGATAATTCGGTAACCTTAACAGCCTGCTTCATCCCCGCCAAGAAAAATGTGATGGTGGACAATCTGAGCAGGAGGACTCAGATAGTTGATACCGAATAGTCTTTAAATCAACAGATAGCCAAAAAAAGTCATGATTTTGTGGGGTTCGCCGACGAGAGACCTGTTCGTGATGTCCCTCAACACTGTACTTCTCCCACAAGCGTTCTGGCAGGATGC
>NC_090735.1:148388526-148391026 GCF_036898095.1 Palaemon carinicauda | reverse complement strand
AAAAATGGAAACTGTTCCAGAAGGATATGTTTATGAGGAAAGTAAACTAATATGATATGAGTGCTAAAGGAAAGCTTGGTTTACATTATAAATACAACACTATAGAAATATATAGTTTTATGTAGATAAAAAACTAGTTTTTAGCCATGTTTAAGGTTTAATGGATAATCCTTTGTGGCAGAGGCAATGAAAGACACTGCCCTATAAGAACTGACCATATATGAATATGATCAGAGACCAAGCCTGCTCTCCACCTAAGCTATGACTAGGTAGTCCAGGCTATGGCTGCTGATGACTTAGCAGGTAGACCTCTAGGCTCCCCCAAACCCACATCCACCTTTGCTCACAATACAGAAAAATATCGAACTTAAGCGGGTCTTAAGTTCTAGTAGAATGCTAGGCAGGGACGTTTCTAATAGGCTACCTCACTCCCTGAATATCAATAATTAATTCAAATTGTGTCTGATTGAATTCTACAGTTTCTTTAGGTATGTTCTTTTATCCAAAAGGATTTCTACTTCACCATGTCACGATAACTTTGATTTTTGTCTCATGATAAAACAGCCTAATATAGGTTCCTGTTAGAGCACACTATAAAATAAATTAGGCATCCTTGTACCAACCATGTGTCACACAATTGTACATAATTCCTTTTGTATATATTATGCTTGTATCTTCGCTCTTCCCTCGCACTAAAACGAACATGAAAATTCATGTGTGGGTTTTCTCTGTAATATTGTCACTTTCTCGAACATGTATTTTCCTGTTGCCTTGATGTTTTATATATAAAGGAGAGTGTTCCTTAATATATAACTCAGTCGTTTCCAATCTGCCTTTGAGTTCACACCCTCTCTCGGCACCGTCACATTGGTGACCCAGGAATGACTCGCTCCTTTCCCCCCCCCCCCCCACCCCACCTCCGCCTCTCACCGTTACTATGACGCCGTCAACGCATACCTTCTGCAGCAGTACTCGCCGTCGCCAGCCGCCCGTATAGCAACGCTTTTTCAGCTCTCTCAACAACCGTTGGGGGACAAAAGGGCTTCGCTCACCCTCGGGAAAATGACCAGTATTACTCGCCTGCAACCTGCCGCAGACGGCTCTCCTTGTGAGGTGAACCTACTTCGCGCCCCTATGGACAGCCACTTCATGACTTTCAAAACCTCCATCAACGCCTCCACTCGTGACAAAGAGGACACCTACTCAACTTCAACCGGAGCTGACGTGCATGCCGTAGGACACACACGCCTATGAATGCCGTAGGACACACGCCTATGAATGCCGTAGGACACACGCTTATGAATGCCGTAGGACACATACGTAGGACACATAGGCCTACCCCGTGACGAGCCGGATCGGCAACAAGCCACCCATCATCCACCACTCGCTCGCGCCTCAACCAACGACTTCTACAGCCACTCACTGTCGCTTATCGGCGCAGTTTTTACTACTACCTCTCCAGATTCAGGGCACCTATTTAACATGTTTAGTATGTCATTTTTAGAGGGGGAGCCATGTACCAACCGTGTGTCACACAATTGTACATAATTCCTTTTGTATATATTATGCTTGTATCTACGCTCTTCCCTCGCATTAAAATGAACATGAAAATTCATGTCTGGTTTTTCTCTGTAATATTGTCACTTTCTCGAACATGTATTTTCCTGTTGCCTTGATGTTTTGTATATAAAGGAGAGTGTTCCTTAATAAACAACTCAGTTGATTGCATCCTGCCTTTGAGTTCAAAACCCTCTCTCGGCACCGTCACATCCTCATGTAGGAATGTCTTAATTAAACATCGACTCACTCTACTACAGTTAATGCCATGGCATAAAAAATATCATGAAAATAACAGTACAACCTAACATCTTTGACTTGGCCGCTATATCAAAACACTCAAATCGCTCAGGAGTAGAATGCATAATTAAACTTTTTTTCAATACCCAAAATTGGTTGGGTCTACGTGCAATTCATCCAGCTTAATATGTGTTTAAGGTTATAGCTTGGAATGCGTTTCATTATTATAGCAGAGTATGGTTAATCTGTATTCTGCTTAGACATGCCTTGAATAACTGCATTTGACAAGCAGCATATCAAAAGGACGTCAAAGATTATGAGTAGTAGTTAACCAAAAGAGCTATTTTAGTTAAAAAAAATAACTTACATAGTATTTCTCAATTAGAATCCAATAATTCAAGGAATTATATAAAGAGATAAAAGTACTTAATCAGGAATAATAGGTAACTTTACCTCTTGTATGATTGGTACAGTTACTTAAGGAGTAACTTCCATGTCCAATAAAGTTGGTTCTAGGATATCTTTCAGAGAACTTCCAGAATCTTATATTATTGTGCACTAGGATACCTTTATTTTCATCATTAATTATTCTCTCTTCCACTCAGCGTCTTAAATTTTTCCATGTAAAATATACGCTTTTTCAAGTGCTAAGTTTTCCATAACATCCAATTAAAACGTTTATATTATAATCCCGAAGTCAATA
>NC_090735.1:148351026-148353526 GCF_036898095.1 Palaemon carinicauda | reverse complement strand
TTATTTTCTATATTGACTCATTAGGGGTAATTTGAATTAAAACCTATCAGTTGTGTCACCCAATGGGTTGGGAAATCAGGGAAGTTACGGACCTACCAATTAGCTATGATGGTAAAGAGGTGTTAATTTCGATTCCAAGTACCAAAAAGCTAAATTCGACATGTATACATAGAAGAATTGTCATTGACTTTTATCATCCTTCGTTGCTAAATGGTACGGTTACTAACATACAAGAATCCTGGACCAGGGGTTTGAATCCCGGCCGGTCAGATGCTATTGTCTTTGAGTGATTTCTCCTCGAGACTCTGATCCCGAGGTCATTAAGAGAATCTAAACATTTATGTATCAAAATATATGGCTTATTTGAAATATGAAAAAAAAAAACACGTTTAAATGTGCAAAATTTATAATTAAAAAAAAAACTGATATCGACAGGTATATGTACTGAAGAATTGTCATTGAATTTTTGTCTTTCTTCGTGGCTAAATGGTACGGTCACGGTCATATAAGCGTCCTAGACCACGGTTCGAATCCCGGTCTGTCAGATGTTGTTTTCTTTGAGTGATTTCGCCTCGCGACTCTGATCCCGAGATCGTTAAGAGTATCCAGACATTGATGTATCAAAATATATGGCTTATTTGACACACACACACAAACACACACACACACACACACATATATATATATATGTATATATATATATATATATATATATATATATAATATTACTATATATATATATATATATATATATATATATATATATATATATATATATATATATATTTATATATATGCATGCATGTGGATGTGTGTGCATTAATATGATTAAGTCTGTATGCGCATGAGCGTACTTAGGTGTTCATGGGGATAAAATTCATAATCACATAAAATTTATTTCGATAGAAGAATAATTCTGGGAAATTTCTGCTGTTTTGTAATGTTCAGATTTCATCAGAGGAATTATTGCCATCTGATTATGTATGAGGTAGAAATTCAATGGAATTGTTATTGGCGTCGTGAGTTATTGTGTTGGGGTGTTACAATGAATGGGTTCAATGTTTTATGAGAATTAATTACCTACAACGTAATTTCCCGCTTACCATGATGACAGCTTTATCACCTTAGGGAAATTGTTACGTTAATTCAGAAACTACACACACCATGAAATTTACTTTATAATATGGTCTATCATGAGAGAGAGAGAGAGAGAGAGTGAGAGAGAGAGAGAGAGAGAAGGAGAGAGAGAGAGAGAGAGAGAGAGAGAGAGAGAGAGGTTTAAAATTTTCATACAGTCTTGACCCTGTTATTCCTAAGTGAAACCATTAGGCCATAGACGTCAAATGGTAACCATCTTCGTTAGTAATCTTATTGAAAGTAGAGCTGATATAACTTATCTGTAACATGAACGAGCATAAACTTATCTTTTTGCCAGTTTCTGCTGTGTTTTGGGTTATCAGAAGATTGAAAAATAGTGAAAGGTTCCAGGTTGCTGTGATATGGTCACATTGTAGTGGGTAGCGTTTTCCGATTTTATATAACTTCTCGATCCTGCTACATTGCATTCAAGTAAATGGTCCCATCGCAACAACATGAATATTGGGCACCATCCCTTGTTCAGGTTCTGCGCAAGGGATCATAACAAGGTATATGTAATTCTGATGATTTTTTTTTATTTGTTTATTTTGCATTTCACTGATTTAGGGCACGGTTGAGGAATCTGAGTCTGATTACTAAAGGAGTAAACTCAGCAAATTAATAAGTACTTATTCTCTAAAGGAAATAAGAAAAAAAAAATTCCTAATTTTTGGTGAACTGTACGTACATGTACACAAAGATGAGACCATATAAGAAGAAAAGAAAATAAATTTTACATGGTTGAAAACATACACTCATAGTGGAGACCCAGGATACAATCAGCTGCAAAAATACACCCAGTAGCTTAGAGTGTAATTATTAGAAATCATTATTTTTTTTTATCTTATTGCTGATAATTCTCTTCAGTGTGGCTGTTATAAATTGGCCCTTTACTGCAATCAGGCCATAAAACACACATACCCGAAAAAATTACCTTTTTCCAAGTAGGGTTGTAGCTTAGATAATAATAATAATAATAATAATAATAATAATAATAATAATAATAATAATAATAATAATAATAATAATAATAATAATAATAATAATAATAATGTCATGAAAGGAATCAGGCGGCATTGACGTGTTGACGCAGACAATGGGAGGTCAAATGCCTCTAATCATAAGATTACTTTTTCACAACTCTTGATTAAATACCAAACTAAACAACAACAATAATTATAAATACCCATAAATCTTAGACCTCTGGCTCCATTCCACAATTGATCGCGTTCAAAGCACCAGGAAAGTTTCAGTCCCCTAACTATTGCCATCAAGTTCCCTAACTCTTGCACAAACGTGAAATAAGAGAACAGGGTGAAGAGTCAATAAGATGCTTGATTATTCCTGCTTTTTATATGTGGTC
>NC_090735.1:148340633-148345526 GCF_036898095.1 Palaemon carinicauda | reverse complement strand
AATCCTAAAAACGAGGGGGAAAAAAACACACACACAATAATGCCAGATCTTATCATTAATCCTCAATACCTGAAGAGACAGACTCTAGATAATATATTTAATACTGGTGAGATGTTAAAGAAAGAACACGAAAACAAAACATCGATTCCATATATGAACAACTGTTTTGAATTTAATATAGAAGATTCTAAATATTATTTGGAGTTGGGAGATTTATATGCTAGTGGAATACTAATAAATCCTATAACGGGACTTCCTTATTTGACCGCCGTAGAAGATGATACTAGGGGCGTTGATTATCCCTATTATGAATATTTTGATGTAGATGATGGATTTACATACACTAGAAAATTAGAAGATTATGATCATATTAATAGGCTATGTTATAAAACTACTAAAGCCACCATCTATAAAACGCGATATTTTCTTGTTCATAACCATAAATCATCTCTCATGATGCAATGTTCTCATCCAGATGATATCATAAGAACAAAGTTTTCTGGTACACCAGTGAAAGGAAAACGAGGAGGGTTTGCAACGGGCCCACAAGAACAAATGACAATTGTGGGCCTTGGAGCTGAACGCCTTAATTACGAAATTTCCCAATTTAGATCTGATTTTTTGGAATTTCCAATCCAACCCACCAAAGACGAAAAAACAGAAATGAGCGATGAGATTATCCAAGGTTCAAAAACACTACAAAGGGTTTTTGATGAATTTAATCAGTATGAAAATATTGATTTATCATTAAAAATATCAAAATTAACTCATATGAAGGAAAAATCAGAAACACTCACCAGTTAAATGAATTTCGTTTTTTATTTTTATGATATTATAGTTAATTATAACAATAAAAGAATCACCGGGGGTGTATTTAGAAATAATGCATTAGATAAATATATTCGAAGCTGAACCAGATGACTACAGTTATTTTGATGAGTATTGGAGTGGAAGACCAAGAGAATTCCCAGAACGGGAGAACGAGAGGAGTGAAAAGACGACCCATGGAAACAAGTGGACTAGCGAAACACTTTGGTTATATAATAATAATGACATTAGGGGCAAAAGTAATACAAAGAAGACTATATATCCAATTCTAATTCCAGAAACCAAACCGATTGATACTCTGACTCTATTCCAATCTTACTTATTCGCTAACATTACTAAAATAAAATGAAATTTACTACCACGTAGAATATACTGGGTATGTGGTTTACATTTTATCACCGATATAGCACAAGATACTCACTTTATGTTGTAAAATAAAAAATGGAATACATAACACTTATTATTATAAGCATTATAATAATTTTGTTGGTGACTATATTTATTTTGTATGTCTATACAGACTATGCTGTAAGGTATGATTATGCTAGGAGACGTGAGGAGAAAAGAAAGAAAATCGTGGATAATTCGTAGGAGGGGAATTTAACATTGCCTTATTTGACCGCCGTAGAAGATGATACTAGGGGCGTTGATTATCCCTATTATGATGTAAAGTTTGTTAGTGCGCCTTCTTGTTAGTAGGGGTATCCTTGGATTTAAAGCGTTTTGGTTTTCCATGTGGATGGGTATTTGATGAAAACGTAATGTTGTTAAGTTTTTTTTTTTGAAGCCTCGTTCTTTTAGCAACGGGCTCAAATAGTGTCTTGTGTTTATGTTTCAGAGAAACGCGTCTAGCTATTGAGTCTTCTGTATCATCGTCAGTTTCTCTGTTTTTTCTTTTAAGGTTGAGATTTATATCTAATTGGACGATTTCTTCTTTTTGATGTTGGTTTGAAGTCGTTTTCACTGGGGGAATATCCTTTACTTCAACTTTGTATTGATTCGAGGGGAATTCCCCCTTTATGGTGGTTTCCTTTACTTCAAAAATCTTCTTTTCTTCATCTTTGTTTAGATTAGATAAAACTTCTAGAATCCATAGATTCACTGCCTCCTCTGCCCCAAAAGTCTTCTTTTTTTCTTTTTTGTGTGGATTCGAGGGAAATTCTTTTTTTATTTGTTTAAGAACCTTCTTTACTGGGTTTGTGTTTTCTTCGTCTTTGTGTTGGTTTGTAGTAATCTTCACTGGGAGAATTTTTGTTTTGGTGTTGATGCCACCTTCTTGTTCATGGTTTAAGAATTCCTCCAATTCTTGAAAATGATCATCTTCCCCCGACTTTGAAAAATTTAGATAATTTTCAATATCCAGAAAAGGCAAGAAACTATCATGTTCCAAATCTGTAGTACCCCCAAAGAGTGAAATATTTTCAAAATCATTATCTATTTCTTTTTTGGGGGTACAGATTTTATTTTTACAACATGGACATTGCACTTGAACCATTTTCATATTTACAAATCTTGTAATATGGTGGTGGTAGTTGAACTGATCCAGTCTAAGATACAACTAACCAACTGAAACCTTCTTTGGGCTGGTATATATATATACTATGTGATTACACCACCTCCCCCATCCCCCCATCTAAGACAGATGAAGCATATAAATAGTGGACTGAGATACGATTATGCCCAGTACAGCTTCAACCTCCGGTTGGTGTTTATTCTTTTGGTTCTGATCTTGCAACAGAAAGGTATCAATATAAAAGAACCCAAAAAGAATGTTTTTTAACATAAAAAACATAACACAAGACGATGAATTGGTTTGTTTGCGAGAAAAGAGCAAACAAAACCTATCATCACCATTCAACCCAATTCTTTTCCACGGAGAAGATATGGACACCTTGAAAAAAATCATTATAAACACTATAATGACAGGAAAGGTTTCTGATCTCTATTTATGGTGCATTAGAGAAATTCATCTCATTAATATATTAAACGTAAACAGAAAAAACAATTCAAGAATGAATTCCATACTGAATTTCTTACAAGGAAAGGCCCTAGACCTAATTTCACCAAGAGATACAGTTTCTCTATATTTTTTTTTTACATTTTTAAACACATACAAAGAAAAAAATTATAGAGATATTGAGTTTCTAACCAGGGCCCTTACTATTTTTCTATTCGCCTTAAAAGCCCAAGTATGTTGTGATTTACAATTGGCTGCATCTAATCAAATACCAGAAACTACCGACAAAGAAAATTATGAGAAAAAATTTAACGACTCTCTTGAAGTTGGTAATCGTTTTGAAGCCGTTCAATATTTGGCTGCTGTTTATAGAAATTTTATGGGCTTAGAAAACAATGAGGATATTTCTTCCGTGTGTCTAGATAATAAGAACACACGGAAGAATGAATTCATAGAGTGGTTCCGTCCCATCATAATTAAGAAAATTCACAGCGTAGAAACCGAATCATTAGGATGCTCATGTAAAAGGGTTTTGGAATTATCCTGTGTAAAGAGGCTTCATTATTTCAGAGACCGACCATATTTTTATGGACAATTTAAAGTCCTAATTTCAATAGTAGAATCATTGATGGCTTTTAAATTGGACCCAAGAGCAATGTATTCCGTAAATTATGCGTCGATTCAGTTTTTTGACAAAATCCACCCCATTGAAATGAACCAAGAGTTTTCTTGGAAAAACGACCATCAATTCATAGAAAACTACACTTGCACAAATAAACCTTTATGTAATCCAAAATTCTTGGATACTTTCTGGGAAAATCCAAGTTGGAGGAAAAATCACCACACCACCTTGAATGTTGTTAAAAAGAGACGACGCTCATCATTGTCATCAACAATGACAAAAAAAACAAAAGTGGATGGCTAATAACATCAAATTGATCGTAGAAACCCAATACTGATTAAACGACGAAGATTTGGACCTACAAATCATGAAAAAGGCATTGTTCCTGCTAAACTCATAAGAAAGGAAAAGCATTCTACATTTTTTATGACTGTAAACTGTTTCTCGTTGAAATATTATAAAAAAACTGATAGATAATAGATTTAGTACAATATATATTATAACTCGAATTTTTTAAAAATGATTGGTTGCTTTTAATTCTACAAATGGGGTATGTTTCATTGCCAGGACCAAAAGTAATATCGTATAATGATTCATTCATTTTTTAATAAGAATAATTCATTTTTTTCATAAACAAAAGTTGTGTTCATGCATTATATTTTGTCTCAGATCCAATATAATTGTCAAAGAAGAAGGACTACCAATTACGCTGATGTGAATACCAACAAACAGACCACCGAAGATGACGAAATGTAAAGGATCATCATATCCAGTTCGTCAAAAATGTAACCAGAAACTGCGTTATCGTTCTAGTGCCACACCTTTCCTCGCATTCCCAAGTTCTAGTTATAAAAGAAAAATGAGAATTTGGGAAAATGTTCACGAATTCTTCAATCGTGTCAAAGGCTGGGAAAATATTCCCGAAGGCAATTATATTTTGTCGTTGGTTATTGCCGTTGACATTGATAATTTTTATACAAAAAACAAGAGACTCAAACACTCAAAATATAGGTTTACGGCGACGGCTATACAAAGTAAAAAGAAGTTTAAAGGTGGTGTTTTGAGTTATCATATAGTTGAAGACAACCAATTGGTGGATAAACTTTATTTACATAAAATTCATCAAACTGGTTTAACAGTATTAGATAATCTTTAAAAAAATAATGTAATTCAATTATATTGGAATAAAAGAAAAGATGTATTTGAAAATATCAAAATTATTCCAGTTTGATAATCTTTGTTCATGTTTTGGAATAGATGTTTTTTAAAAAAATATTCCAGTTCAATATTCTTTGTATATATATATATATGTTATTTGTTTAATCAATTACCAAATTTTCCAATAACTAGCTAGGACTTTTTTGCAATTATGTTAAGTGTAAAAGATTTCATTTGATAAATATCAAAGGGGAAATCTTTTAATTCCCCTTATTTGAAGTTGAAGAAATTTTATTTGTTAATTAAGGATTTTGTTTACTTTTGTTTA
>NC_090735.1:148315633-148333133 GCF_036898095.1 Palaemon carinicauda | reverse complement strand
CAGAACTTCGCCAAACGCCCACGGCTCCTGCCAAGCATGGTATTTATCACCATATCAAGATGACGGGACCCCCAATCTTTGCAAAATTCAGACGTCTGGCACTGGATCGTTTGGCAGCCGCCAAACAGACGTTCGCTGAAAGGGAAGGCTCCTGCCAAGCATGGTATTTATCACCATATCAAGATGACGGGACCCCCAATCTTTGCAAAATTCAGACGTCTGGCACTGGATCGTTTGGCAGCCGCCAAACAGACGTTCGCTGAAAGGGAAGAAATGTCCTTTGCCAAAACGTCTCCGGCCCATGGTCGTCACCCTTACACATTGTCCTTGTAGTCCGGTACGACAAGTGTACCTTTGGTGCCAGCAACGTGCCATTCTTAGGGCACCGCATCACTCCTGAAGGAGTCCAACCCCACCCCTGAGAAGGTAGCAGCCGTTCAGAACCTCCACACGTCCTCGACCAGCAAAGCACTGCAGGAATTCTAGGTCATGATCAACTAAAATCACCGATTTCTGCCAGCCATTGCCGCCACTTTTGCTCCCCTCTACGCCGCCCTCAAGTGCAAGCCAAAGGACCTGAAGTGGGGTCCCCTTCAAGAAGAGACCTTCTGCAAAGCAGAGAATGCCCTATCAACCACTGCTGCTCTCACTTTTCCCATCCCACATGCGCCTCTCCTTCTCTCTAACAATGCTAGCGACGTCACTATTTGTGCAGTACTTGAACAGGTGGGCAACGACTCGCCCCGCCCATTGGCCTTCTTCAGCAGAAAACTGTACAAGGCAGAATTGGTTTATTCTACCTTCGATTGCGAATTGCTGGCGTGCACTTGGCTGTCCATCACTTTCACCATTTCTTAGAGGGTACGCCCTTCGTCATTCGAACAGACCACATGCCTCTGGTGCACGCCTTTACTCGACAGTCTGACGCCTGGTACGCCCGTCTATGCCGACATCTCTCCGCCGTGGCTGAATAAAATCGCACCTTTCAACACGTCCCTGGGAAAATGAATCCTGTTGCCGATGCCCTGTGAAGAAAACACGTTAGCTGCTGTTCAACTAGGATTGGATTACAACACCTTGGCTGAAGCACAATGACAGGATCCAGAGTATCAAGCATGTAGGACATCCTGCACATCCCTCCATTGGGAAGACATCCCCCTCGACGACTCCAACACCACCCTCCTCTGTGACCTCAGTACTGGTAGACCACAACCTTGGATTCCTGCTCCCATGCGCTGAAAGGTGTTTGATTTCATTCACGGCCTTTCACATCCCTCATGTCGTTCTACTACACAACTGCTGAAGATGAAGTTCATTATGCATAGCATTTCTAAGGGTGCTAAGGACTGGGTCAGCACCTGTACTTCTTGCCAAACTTCCAAAGTACATCGACACACAGATTCAGGAGTGGGCACCTTTCCTCAACCTCAGCGTCGTTTCGCCCACATTCACGTCGACGTTGTAGGCCCCCTACCCACATCACAAGAACATTGTTACACGTTTACCATCATCCACCGCTCCACTCCTTGGCCTGAAGCCATTCCCATGGAAACTGCAACGTCCACCTCATGTACATCTACCTTACTCTCAGGATGGATTGCAAGATTTGGTATCCCTGAGCATATTACTTCTGACAGGGGTACCACTTTCTCCTCTCAATTGTGGACATGATTAGAGAATCTCCTGGGCATCAACCTACATCAGACAACTGCCTACAACCCCGCTGCCAATGTAATGGTTGAAAGTTTTCATCGCCCCCTCAAAGCAGCTCTGATGTCCCGCTGCAAGGACTCCAACTGGTTTAATCAGCTTCCCTGGATCCTCCTGGGACTAAGGACCACTCCTAAAGACGCCCTGGACGTCTCGGCAGCTGAAATGGAGTATGGCGACCCGTTGGTCGTCCCTGCCGAATTATTTCCTTCTGTAACCTCCTCCGACGATCTCCAGTGCACACATCACGTCGTGGGAAAATTTACTCCATGTCGCCAGACTTACAAGCTCCCAGTGAAGCATCACATACAGATAGACTTACACTCTGCAACGCACATCTTACTACGCAACGACACTACTAAGCCACCGCTAATGCCCCCTTACATGGGCTGTTTCCTTGTAATCTGACGTAGTCCGAAAGCATTCCTACTAAGCATTCATGGCAAAGAAGACTAGGTCTCCATTGATCGTCATAAACCTGCTTATCTCCTGCCAGATGACCCGCCCACAGTTCGCCTATCTAGATCAGGGTGCCCTATTTTACATGTACAGTATGTCATTTTGTATACATTATCCTTTGTATCTTTGCTCTCCCCTGGCACTGACAGCAACTTGTATCAACCTGCCTGTTTTTCTTATTGTTAACTATTAACAGAACCGGTTGCCAGTTGGACATAAAATAGCCTGTTGTATTTTGTGACCTTCTTAGCTTGTATATATAAACTAGATATTCTGTAATAAAGTTACTCGGTTGCTTTCATCTCACCTTTTGAGTCAACTACTCTCGGCCCGTCACAGTTGTAGCAATGGCGATAAAGCGGTCGAAGATAGTTGAAGGGATTACATGTGATATATTGCATCATAATTGTTAGAGTTGTTGAGTGACTGATCTAGTTGCGCAAAGTGTGTTTCGCTTAGGGAAGGCCCCAAAAGAATTGTAGAAAGAAATAATTATTCAAATGTGTAAAGGTAAAGGTAATAGGGTTGATAGAAATTATTTTATGTGTCGTTGTATACAAATTAAAGTTCACGGTATGATTATGATCTAATAAATAAGGAATGTGACCAATAAGAGAAGAATAATGTATGCTCGTAAGAGTGAACACCAAGTATTTATTATTAAACAGCTATATGATAAGTTATAAAAAAAAAAAACTGCTTGCAGCATACATTGACAAACGCATTTTTATTTTTTATTTAATTGGTAGATGTAATGTAAAAGTGATTAAGATTATTTGTTACAGATGGCATTTTGTTAATGGTAATTTAAAGTTTTTATTATACAGCGCAAAAGTAAAATTCGCCTTAATTTTCCATGTACCTAATATGGTACATTGCAACGGAAACTTCAATAAGGATAAAGTCATTTCATTTTTCGCGTCTACAAATTCAAGCAGCACAATTATCACATATGTTTTTGCTTTATTCCTTTCAGCTTTGGCTAGATCTGTCCATACTAATATGATTTCGTAATGAGAGAAAACTAGCTTCATTTAACATCAACAAAGCAATCGGGATTCTGTAATGAACGAAAGTAAATACTGTACAAAATGCGCCTTTGGCTAATTTACTATTGGAATCCGATACTCTTCCTCTTGAATTCGTTCCCTGTTTAATGGTTTTGCTTATATGTTTGTATGTTTTTACGTTCAGTTTATCTCTTATTAGATAATTGTTATTTGGGAATCAAAACCATGTTGATCATAATATTTTAGATACAAATAATGTGCTTCATTTATATAGCGATTTTAAACAGATTAATGTCATACAAATGTTATGCTGAAGGTTTTCAAAGATATGTTATGTAAAATTGTTGATTTAATTTTTTTCACTTATTTTTATGACGCCTTTATAGAACTGATGATCTATTACATTTTAATCATTATTGGGTAACATTTTCATAAGATGTCATTCAAGTGAAATAAACACCATCCATACCAGACAAATAATACTACAATACGGAAATGGTTTGAGCTGAACTCTGCAGTTTTTATCAAGAGCCCCTCCTCTCTCTCTCTCTCTCTCTCTCTCTCTCTCTCTCTCTCTCTCTCTCTCTCTCTCTCTCTCTCTCTCTCTCTCGAATTTTACAGAAAAGGCATACAAAGTAAAAGATAATCACCAAATCAGCAGTAGCTAAACCTGTACTTGACAGAAACTCTCGGCAGAAGTTGGAAATCCCTAAACCTCAAAATGGCAACATTTCTCGATTACGACAGTTGTGTCGTTCAGATAATAGAAGACGCCTGAGTCGGGAATGGGGGTCTTCCCTCATATGTCTGTCGAAATCAAATAACAGTGCTAGGCGAAAATGACGGAAATGCTGTTATCGCATGACTGCTTTAGGGGGAGAAGCTATTTGTTCCTTGATTGTCAGACGTATTTCACATTGTTTCATTTTCAGAGGAATATTGCTATCGAAGATGCAATTAACTTTAATTACGATTATTTGAAGCATGCACGGGAAGAAAGTACTATTTCATCTAAAGGTAGTAAGACTGGGTGATTTAATTAAAGTGTTGCCATCAGGTTAGGAGGATTTGATGACGTTATTAAACTTACACCTGGACGATTTAATTCAATCTACTCAAGGTTTTGTATATAAAACTTAATCCTTATAGTTTCTTATTTTCTTTTACTTGTTTGTGAGGTCATTTCCCCATTTATTTATTGAATTACACCTACATTCTTTGCCCTTCAGTCACATAATACTTTTTTTTTTGGGGGGGGGGAAATAAGTAAGGAGTACTGTAAACAATGATGACAAACACTATAGAAATTAATGACAGTAAACGATGCGGAAATAATGGTGAATAACAAATCCAAAATATCATGTGCATAACCTTTTGTGAAATCAAGAAAAAATGACTGTGATATCTTTCAAATATCATTTTAAAAAAATCACACTTTGATTATATTTCATAGCTTTCGTTGATAATGTTGAGGAATTAAGATAAAATTTGGACTAGACTTTTTAAATATTAATAAGTTAGTCTTCAATAACTGTCGTTTAATTATTGTCCGACATATGCATTCAATCTATTCATTATTTGATTGGCAAAATATTCACCATTATTCGAAGTATCATTGCAAACTTACTGCAAGTGTTGCTGTATTATAGTTTAATATTTTAAATCCTCTTTTACCTGTGAAGAGCCAGTTAGTCAGATTTCTCCAATAATGATAAAAGTGGCTCTATTCTTACGAACGACTATGTAAAAAAAATCATTTAGTTGCAGAAAATCATATTTGACAATATCAAAATGTTCACCTTTCGTATGTTTCTAAGGAAATTGTTACTTTGCTTTATGAATATTCACCGTGAAATATAGAATACGAAGGACCAATTAAACCAGAAGAAACAAAATGAAATTATATTTGCTAAATTTACAGAAAACAGAAATGATCTTGAAGTCACACTTCTGTTTTTGTATTATCAGTTACTGGACCATGCAACATATAATGACAAAGGAAGGATATCTTGGTGGAATGAATAAAATGAAATGAATAAATTGTGGAATAATACGATATAGTGATAATAGAACTGGACTATCTTATATAGAGTTAAAAGAGGGCCATTCATTTTTCTTCAGAGGAAATGAACGGAACAAAGTAAATGGAGTAATTTTTTTCTAATTAAAAACAGTCTCAAATTAACAGGATTAATTATCAAACTAAATGAGATGAGTTTACTTTAACTTGCAAAATAGGTACTTCCAGGTACATGATTAACTGGAAGAAAATAAAGAAAAAATAGCAGCAATTTAAAAACAATTTGTTTTGGAATCAGTACAAGAAATAGGTGGAAAAGCTCTCAGGCAATATCAAGGAAAACTATCTGCCGTACACAGCAATAACCAAAACTAGGACGTTCCTAAACACAATCAGACAAAACACTAAAGAAATGAAGAATCACCAAATTGATGAAAAAGACATGAAACATCGCTCCAACAGTTTCACTTAAAAACAATGAAATTTTTATATAATATCAACAATCGAGATGGATTGATACAAATAGCAATGGATTTCAATAAAATGCTATAGAATAGCAAAATTTGAAATAATTTTTCAGCTAGAAATATTTAAACACCTCAGTCAGTTTCAAGCATAACAGTAAGAAAAGTATAGAAAGCATTAAAGCTAGTTATGGTGTGTGCCGGCCGGCAAGTGCCGGCCGGCGCATTACCTTCTATACTGTACCAGTATTCTTCAGTTTAGCATATACTGTAGGAAGAAAACTATAGTATAGTATTGGTACAACACTGTGTGTTCTAACACTTTTGTGTTGTCTTGCACAGCCCTTTGGGGTTGCCTTACAGATAAGAAAGTGAGTTCTTTCTTGTCTATTATCCGGTATTTTAAAATCATACCTTAGGTGTGAGCTACACCTGTTTCCTCTGGAAACTTTTCATTGGTTACTCTAGGACAGATTAACCATACAATTTTATTATCTGGAAGGCTGCAACTATTGGTTGTGCGGGAAACACAAGTGTGTGTCTTTCATTTCTGATTTGTTATGCTAAACTGTGCATATCCAGTGATACGTAGTTCACTTGATACTCATGGAAATTTCTTCTCTTTACAGGAGGACCATTCGAAGTGCGGAAGTGTTTTCTGCAACGTCCGCAGTAAGAACTTCTGCGGACATGAGTTTTGTGGGAGGCACGCAGCATGCGCTGTCTCCAAGGGTGATCTCCGGTATTGGGACCCTCAGGTATGTACCGTGTGCTCTAACCTGATTACTGAGGCTTTTGATTCCCCTAGGTCGGCGGAATCAAGGGATATAGCAAGGGAGAAGCTTCGTACCTGGGTAAGGGGCTTCCAGAGGAACACCTCTGGACCTTATCTTCCAAGTGAGAAGATGAGGGCTTACCTTTTCCCTAGGGCATCAGCTGATGCAGTGATTCCCCAGCCTCAAGAGGAGATCCCCCAAGTTCAGATCCAGGTGGATGCTGAAGTCGCGGTCGCTTTGCAAGACATCCAGTTGGACGACAGGATGTCAGACGTGTCCGAGCGTCTGGAGGAAGACCTCCTGGCAGGAGTCCAGGATGAAGTTCAAGCCCCAGACATTGTAGAGGAAGAGGCCGAAGAGGTGTCGGCTGCTCCGGTTCAGATCCCTGAACCTATTCCCTCAACATCGTCCGCTCTCCCAGTAGAGCTGGGACAGGCCCTCTCCTCCATTGTTGGAATGATCCAACAAATGCAGAAGGAGAATAATGAGAAGGCGGCCGCAACGGAACTGCAGATGCAGAGCCTTGCAGCATCACATGGGCCCCAGAAAAGGCTCAATGTGAAAGACCTTCCCTTGTGCTCAGATACTAACCCGTGGAGATATGCTGAGCACATGCCGATGACGACTGGAAAGATCGTCATGTCGGATAAGTTGGGCTCAGTTCCCCTAGAGGAGGTGGAATTCTGGCCCAGCAAGGGGTCATATCCGGACTGCTATGTCCGGTTGAGGAAGGAACCAGCTTCAAAGGAGGAGACAGAGCCGAAGGAGGTCATAGTGATGGACCATGCTAAGGCTCAAGCTTTGTTTTCATCTTCGATGAAAGAGAGGGGCTTCACGAACTCAAAGGTAGCTGCATTGAGTAAGAAGCTCCCTTCCTTTGTGTCCTCTCCTGCTAGAGCCTTCCCCTTTTTACAGAAAGGGTTTGCGGTTGTATTAAAAGCAGTCGAGGCTGGCAAGCCTTGCCCCTCCCTGGAGGAGTGTAAACCCTTGTCGCTGGCCCTACCTATGGACCACAAGGACTGGAAGGACGTCCATCTTACCTTCTCAGTCGGGAAGTTGGAGGCTGATATTGCCGGACGTCAGTTCGGTGAGAACCTCCCTAAGCTGTCTGACTTTCTTTTGCGGAGAGAGCTCGAGACAAAAGAAAGACTGGCTGCCTCAATGTCTCTTCAGACTACTCTTGAGACGATGGCAAGTGACCCCAAGGTCCATGAAATGTTCATGGTAGTGGCCAAGACTCATCTGGCCACAGTGACGAAAGGATCTTTATAGCTTCGTCAGGGCGAGGAGAGCTTGTAGGGAGTTCGTGTTCACCTCGGCTACGGTGAGGCACGAGCCAAGGAAACTAATCTCCTCCAACATTTGGGGCAAAGACCTTTTCCCTAGCGAATTGGTCAAAGAAGTTGTTGATAAGGCCGCCACGGAGAATAGAAACCTTCTCCAGAAGTGGGGCCTGGCTATCAAGAGAAAGTCTTCCCCGGATGAGGGTCCCCAACCAAAGAGGAAGACTATGAGGACTAGGCTACCGTCTCGGCCAGCCAAGCCATTGAGACAGCAACAGCAACAGCAATTGCCATTGCCTTCAGCGCCCCAGATGGTGACACAAACCCCGACCACATTCCAGTGGGTACCCCAGGCCGTGTCGACACAGTCCCCGGCATTTAACCCAACGTTCGATGGGCAGTCAACTTCCTTTCGAGCAAAGCCTAGAGGAGCAGCCAGAGGCTCGTCTAGGCGCCCCTCAAGGGGAAGGGGATTCAGGGGTGGTCGCGGTCAGGGAGGCAAGACCTCAGGACGGCAGTCCAAGTGAGATGATGCCGGTAGGAGGGAGACTTCAGAATTTTCGGGATCGGTGGACCTTCGATCCCTGGGCCCACAGCCTACTCAAGAATGGACTGGGCTGGAGCTGGTACAGCACTCCACCCCCGTGCCCTCGGTTTTTCCAACACTCCACCCCCGTTCTGGAGGAGTACATCCAAGAACTGTTGGAGAAAAAAGTGATCCGAAGGGTGAAGTCCATCAAATTCCAAGGGAGGCTGTTTTGTGTTCCCAAGAAAGACTCGGAAAAACTCAGAGTCATTCTGGACTTGTCGCCACTCAACAAGTTCATAGTGAATTGCAAGTTCGAGATGCTAACACTGCAACACATAAGGACCTTACTGCCCAAGAGGGCATATACCGTCTCCATAGACTTGTCAGACGCCTATTGGCACGTTCCAATCAACCGTCGACTCTCCCCCTACCTAGGGTTCAAGCTACAACGAAGACTATACGCCTTCAGAGCCATGCCATTCGGGCTAAATATAGCCCCAAGGATCTTCACGAAGCTTGCGAGCGTAGCTCTCAAACAATTACACCTAAAGGGAATTCAGGTAGTAGCCTACCTGGACGACTGGCTGGTGTGGGCAGCATCCAAGACAGAATGCTTGCAAGCTTCCATTCAAGTGATCCAGTTCCTAGAGTATCTAGGCTTCAAGATCAACAGAAAAAAGTCTCGACTTTCTCCATCTCAAAAGTTCCAGTGGCTGGGAATCCACTGGGACCTTTTGTCACACCGTTTCTCCATCCCGGCGAAGAAAAGGAAGGAGATAGCGGGTTCTGTCAAGAGACTTCTAGATTCCGAAAGGATATCAAGACGCGAACAGGAGAGAGTACTAGGTTCTCTCCAGTTTGCTTCGGTGACAGACCCGGTGCTAAGAGCACAGCTAAAGGATGCAACTGGAGTTTGGAGAAGTTATGCATCAAACGCGCGAAGAGATCTGAGAAGACCAGTTCCGTTTCGTCTACGGACTCTTCTCAGGCCTTGGTCCCAAGCCAGACATCTAAAGAAGTCGGTTCTTCTTCAGCCACCTCCCCCGTCCGTGACAATTCATTCAGACGCCTCGAAGGAGGGATGGGGAGGTCACTCTCATCGGAAAGAAGTCCAGAGGACTTGGTCCAAATTATTCAAGACCTTTCACATAAACTTTCTAGAAGCTATGGCAGTGTTCCTTACCTTAAAGAAAGTCCCCCCGCGTCACTCGATCCACATAAGGTTGGTGATGGACAGCGAGGTAGTTGTGAGATGCTTGAATCGACAAGCATCAAGGTCACCACCTCTCAACCAGGTGATGTTGGCCATCTTCCGGTTGGCGGAAAAGAAGAAGTGGTACCTGTCGGCAGTTCACCTTCAAGGAGTCCGCAATGTGACAGCGGACGCTCTATCCAGGTTCACACCGATAGAGTCGGAATGGTCCTTAGACGCAGGATCATTCTCCTTCATCTTCAGTCAAGTCCCAGAACTGCAGATAGACCTCTTTGCGACGAAAGACAACAAGAAGTTGCCCCTGTACGTGTCCCCGTACGAGGACCCCTAAGCGGAAGCAGTGGACGCGATGTCCCTCAACTGGAACAGATGGTCCAGGATTTATCTGTTCCCTCCTCACAACCTTCTGTTGAGGGTCCTCAACAAACTGAGATCCTTCAAGGGGGTAGCGGCAATAGTGGCCCACAAGTGGCCGAACAGCGTGTGGTTCCCCCTGGCATTGGAACTACGGTTGAAGTTTCTGCCGCTACCAGATCCAGTTCTGACCCAGCGAGTCCAGAAGTCGACTGTCTGCGCTTCATTACAGAAAACCCTGACCCTGCAGCTCATGATTTTCTCTCCCTAGCGGTGAGAAAGCGTTTCGGGATTTCGAAAGCCAGCATAGACTTCCTAGAGGAATATAAGTGCAAATCTACTAGAAGGAAATATGAGTCATCTTGGAGAAAATGGGTGGCCTTTGTCAAGGCAAAGAATCCGCAGGAGATCTCGACGGACTTCTGCTTATCTTTCTTCATCCACCTCCATGGCCAAGGGTTTGCAGCTAACACGATTTCGGCGTGTAAGTCTGCTTTGACAAGACCCATTCTATATGCCTTCCAGGTCGACCTCGCTAACGAGATCTTTAATAAAGTTCCGAAAGCCTGCGCTAGGCTCAGACCTTCAGCACCTCCAAAGCCCATTTCATGGTCTTTAGACAAAGTTCTTCATTTCGCTTCTCTGTTGAGCAATGAGGAGTGTGCGTTAAAGGATTTGACCCAAAAAATTATTTTCCTATTTGCACTCGCGTCTGGGGCCAGGGTTAGTGAGATTGTAGCCCTCTCGAGAGAGGGAGGTCGTGTTCAGTTCCTGGATGGGGGAGAACTGAACCTTTTTCCGGATCCTACGTTTCTCGCCAAGAATGAGTTACCCACCAACAGGTGGGGTCCCTGGAGAATCTGCCTTCTGAAAGAAGATGCTTCTCTATGTCCAGTAGAATGCCTAAAGGTCTATCTTCGTAGAACTTCAGACTTCAAGGGTGGTCAACTATTCAGGGGAGAAACATCAGGCTCAAATTTATCTCTGAATCAACTCAGGGCGAAAATTACATATTTTATCCGCAGAGCGGATCCTGACAATACACCCGCAGGTCACGATCCGAGGAAAGTTGCCTCATCCTTAAATTTCTTTAATTGTATGGATTTTGAACATCTTCGTTCATACACTGGCTGGAAGTCTTCCAGAGTGTTCTTTCGCCACTATGCGAAGCAAGTGGAGCAACTGAAGAGATCTGTGGTAGCAGTGGGTCGCGTCGTTAACCCTACTGTTTAACTCTGCAAGGAACAGTGTAGCCCAGCGGCATAGTAAGAAATATGAAACCAATTGTTCAAATTGTTCTAAAAGCACCAAAATTGGCACACATGTGGATTAATACATTCTGAACAATTTTGGATATGGAGGCATTCAAGATTCTCCCCGTAGCACATTTGGCGGCCATTTTTCAAAATGGCCGCTATTTACCGTTAGCGTCATTGAATATGTACCATAATTTGTCTTTTTGTGGATGCTAAAGGTGATAAGTGTGCTAGAGGTGATAAGTATTGTACAATTACACATACTTCTGTGCTTACCAAATAATTTGGCTACCATTTCACAAGAAAATGAATTTTACTTTGCAGCGGCAGCGTTGGTGGCAGTGACGGCGGCTGCAGTAATAGTATAGTGTTGATAGTCATGGTGCTTGTAGTAGTAACTTGTGGTAACATGGTGGTGTTTTGTGTCTTTGCAGGTGAGGCAGCAGCAGCACCACCTGACATCAGAGACGCGTTGTTCCAGACTGCAGCCATGGCAAAGAAGTTCCAACTGGTCGATACTTTTGAGCAACGTACTCCCACAACACCTCCTGAGACAAACTGGAAGCTGTGTCTTGTATGTCAAGAGGAGACAACAGAGTCACTTGTCTGCCCAGTACTGTCTAAACGCCGAGACCCTGGGAGTGGATACACGACAATGGCTGCAAACTTGGTCAAATTTGATGAACTCGGAGAACTGCCAAGAACTGTTCAGTTACAGAGACTAGATGAAGGACAAGGTGTTGAGGCGACAATGGTTGCCCACCAGGCCAAGTGGCATAAAACATGTATGCTCAAATACAATAACACAATGCTACGAAGAGCAGAGAAGAGACGCATCGCAAGCAGCTCAGCATTTGATAGTACTGACAATGTCCAGGCCAAGCGCGCCAGAACACACTCTTCAGAAGCCACTACCAGCGGCACCTCCTGCTTTTTCTGTGGAAAGTCTGGCACAGAGACCCTACATGAAGTAACAACCTTCCAGGTGGACACACGCGTACGGAAGTGTGCAGCGCAAGTTGGGGACAATGAACTCATAGCCAGGCTCAGCATGGGTGATATGGTGGCTCTGGAGGCCAAGTACCATTCCAAGTGTTTGTTGGCTCTTTACTATCGTGCAAAGACCACTGTAGAAGCCGAGCAGAAAAGGAATGCATCGTGGACAGAACCAAGTCCATTGAGGTGGCAATCCACCGGAACAAGCTACCACTGTTTGCGACCAAGAGAGGACCCAATATACCCAAAGGAAAAGAACAGGTCAAATCTCTGAAGAATGATGTTGCGCTCTTCGCACGATTATATATCGGCTGCCAGACCCGTGATGGGAATCTAGAAGAGTTCTTCAGGCATGAAAATCAGCAATGCCCTCCAGCTTTATCTGACGGAGGGAGACTGTACCTAGGGAGCAAGAGTGACTTGCTGGTGTGCCTTGAAGGCCATGCTGAGCCTCAGTTTGAAGCTCCTACTGTCACTGCTGTTGTCCTCGATGGAGCAGTAATCGTACAGATGTTGAAGCCGGGTACTGCCAACACGTTCGAGGAATATGCACAGCAAGTGTTCATCCCATACGTTGTACAACGTTTCCAACATGTATCACGTCTTGACCTTGTGTGGGACAGCTACAGAGCAGATTCCCTGAAGGCATCAACCAGAGAACAGCGTGGAAAGGGAGTACGTCGGCGTGTTGTCGACTCAGCAGTCATACCAGGAAATTGGCAAAGTTTCCTGCGAGTTGATAGCAACAAAGTGGAGCTCTTCAGCTACCTCTCCACCATGCTTGCAGAGTCCTTTCAAGAAGAAGGCAAGGAACTGGTCGTCACTGATGGGGAGCAGGTGATCTGTGTTCCACAGCAAGAGGATGTCAACTCACTCGCACCATGCAACCAAGAAGAGGCAGACACCCGCATGATGCTACATGTAGCACATGCTGCACAACATGGTCACCACCAGATACAGGTTCGAACAGTAGACAGTGACGTCGTGGTCCTAGCAGTGATGGTAGTCCAGAAACTACCAGCTGGAGACGAACTCTGGGTAGCCTTTGGGACAGGCAAGAACTACCGCTACATTGCAGCCCATGAAATAGCTTCCTCCCTTGGTCCAGAGAAGGCATGTGCTCTTCCAATGTTTCATGCCATCACAGGGTGTGATACTGTGTCAGCCTTCGTCGGACATGGGGAGAAATCTGCCTGGGCAACATGGAACACGCTGCCAGAACTCACTGATGCCCTCCTGAGTCTGGCAAATGCACCCACAAGCATCCAAGAGGATACAATGCATGTCATCGAGAGGTTTGTCATACTCCTGTATGACCGCACAAGCAAATGCAAGGACGTCAACAAGGCGAGAAAGCAGCTCTTTGCAAAGACGAACTCTGTTCAAAACATCCCGCCAACCTACGCTGCTCTGGAGCAGCATGTGAAGAGATCTGCCCTTCAGGGTGGTCATGTCTGGGGCCAGGCATTGGTACCAACGCCCGTGCTCCCTCCACCAACAGACTGGGGCTGGCATCGGAGTGATGATGGACTCTACACACCACTCTGGACCACACTCCCTGAGGCATCCAAGGCCTGCTATGAGCTGGTGTCTTGCGGATGCAAGAAAGGCTGCAAAAACCGCTGCAAGTGCAAGAACGCTTCACTGCAATGCACTGGTCTATGTTTCTGTGAAGGCGAATGCCAGTAGATTGGGACAGAAAACTTGCTAACCAACATTATGATCTGTACACATTCATAATTCTGGTGACCAGATTTGAAAAGTTCGGAATCATAATTAACATAGTGTGGCAAAATCTACGTTATTGTATTACATGTATGTACTGCAGGATTACACAAGTACTGTGCCTAGAGACTGGGCTTTTGGTCGACTATATAACTACAATCTGACCATACTGTAAACTTCCCGTACTCTGTGTATTATTTTGACTAGCAATTTTGCCAGCAATTTGAAATAAAAAAGCAACTTGAGCAATTAAAGTGTGTTCCTGAAATCAGGTACTGGTTATTAGAGGTATTATGTCATTGAGTATTGAAATCTTCATCAAATGTCCACTTTTTCAACAAAATGGCGGCCAGTTTGGGGGCCATTTTTGAGAAGATTCATCTAAATATCTGTTAAACATTTATTGATGTTAATTCTGATGTAAAAAAAGGGAATTTTGGCCCATCTAGCACCAAACTAACGACACATAATGAAGTCTATGTAATGACGCTAATGTTAAATGGCGGCCATTTTGAACAATGGCCGCCATATCTTCCTAAGGGCTAATCTTGAATGCCTCCATATCCAAAAATGTTTAGAATATATTAATCTACATGTGTGCCAATTTTGGTGCTTTTAGACCAATTTGAACAATTGGTCTGCTATGCCGCTGTACTAGTGGTTTTAATTGGGACGATTAATTCCAGGGTGAGTGTGTAGTTACATACTGTGCTACAAACTAAGTGAGGGCACTGAGTTGCCCACGTTGACTGTTCCATTTCCAAAGGTGAACCTAGCATAAGTGCAGACATGTGTGCCGAGCGTTTCTAACGCTAATGTGACTGATTAGTAATACAGACCTTTATGACTTTGATACCTCGGTATGTTAAAAGTGGCAATAATGTTCTTTCTTTCAGATAAACAAGTTCTGTTTACTATCATACTTATGCTTGAAGTTTTGGTTATCCTCTTCTTATTTATATATATATATATATATATATATATATATATGTATATAATTGTTGTTAACCTGTCTATTTATTGTCTGTCAATTAACTTGTTCTTGAGAACCTTGCGTCTCCTTCACCTGTGTCAATTTATTGGTATAATTGAGCATTCATTCTATATATTTTTATCTGGGATAATTCTAATGGATTGTTCCTTTATGCAAGCTAATGTTGCATTGGTTTATGCTTTCCCTTAGCGGGAGGACTCCATCCCATAAGGAGACGGTGGCGGATTTACAAGTTTCCTCCTGTGCGGATATAAACCTTTGTCCAATACAAGTATTGAGCGGAGAACTGGTCGATATTTCATATTGACGCAGTGGTTCTTTATAAACTATGCTTTACTTAATATAGGGTGAGACCACTATATTGTCTTGCCTGGTATTCATACATAGGTATATGTACTCTTCGAGACTTTTCCAGAGTCTAGTAGGACTCTTCCCTGTAGGGGGCAGGAAGCTCTAACATGGTTTATGGTTAGTTGAAAAGATGTATAACGGTAACATCTTAGGTCTCTAGGTCTAGTCGACTGGGGAAATACCTCCGGGGAGTACGGCACGTTCTGAGAATCCACAGATACAGTAATGCTCTGGTATACATCCATCAGGACGACATGGCTTGAGCCCAAAAAACGGATTTTGAGCGAAGCGAAAAATCTATTTTTGGGTGAGATGGCCATGTCGTCCTGATGGACCCACCCTTCCCTTTCTATGAAAGGGCTGTAGGACCCCTCCCTACATACAGTATCTATAGCACCTCGTGTATCGCTACAAGGAATACAGATGGCGCCAGGATCGGCGCATTGCACGCTTACGAAACGGGAGAAGAGAGAGCCTTGGGAACTGCTCCCCTTTTTCTTTCTCGTTTTCGTTTTCTTGCCAATTGATCCCTTCGAAGTGTTATCTCTGTTTGGGGTGCAGATTGCCATGTGGCGTGTCAAGAATACGTCCTCTGATATGTCGCGATATCCCTTTCATTAGGGATATTCGCTCCAGGAGTTAGAATTCTGGGTACCTTAAGGTAAATTCTCTGGGAATATCGCCGTAGTTGTAATATACCCTAGGAAGCTACCCTATAGGAACTTCCATCAGGACGACATGGCCATCTCACCCAAAAATAGATTTTTCGCTTCGCTCAAAATCCGTTATATACATATATATATATATATATATATATATAGATATATATATATATATATATATATATGTATTTATATATATATATATATATATATATGTATTTATTTATATATATATATATATATATATATATATAAAATATATATATATATATATATATATATCATGCATTCTAGTAGGGTTAGTCGGTTTGAGCAGCAAATCAAAGAATATGCGGTTGGAGCTTCAAGAATCACGGATGAGATGCTATCTTGATTAAAATTTTAAGGTTTGAACAGCAAATATTGAAGGAGAGATTAACGAAGTTGCAACTGCATGACTCACCTGTGATTAGTTTTATGTTTGTATCAAGTTATAGAACGTGGCACATGCGATAGAGCACTTTCGGTTTTTAGCAAGGTAGGTTTGGGTTAAGGGTACTCTTGATCCTAGGGGAGAAGTCTTTGTGGGAGACCGGACAATTTGCCGTAAACAAATTTGCCATAAACAAATTTGCCGTAGGACAATTGACTGTAAGACATTTTGCCGTAAGAAAAATTGCCGTACGGATATTTTGCCGCAAGGACATTTTGCAGTAAAATGTATATGCTTTGTCATGTATAGATTAAAAAAAAGAAGGAAGGGAGAGAGAGAGAGAGAGAGAGAGAGAGAGAGAGAGAGAGAGAGAGAGAGAAGGGTCGTTATAAATTTTGACACCCGTCGTTAAATGTTTAAATGAGGTCATTACAAATTCGGTAGTTTACTATATTTTTTATTATTTTTTTTTTTATCTTAAACCTTTGTATTATCTACTTTTATCAATTGAAACTTAAAACCCTACGACGCCGTACACTATCAAAAGCACCAGAGGTTGTGATAAGCTCATAGATAATTCCTACTTCATTTACAGGCAAGAGAGAGAATATGGAGGCAAGGTTTATTGGAAGTGTGTTGAAAAAACTGCAAAGCAAGAGTACATACAAGACGGAATATTGAAGATATTTCAATCTGTAAAACTGTAAGTGAGCATACCCATCCAGCGAACCCAAGCAAACATAAAATGCAAAAAGCAATACGCATCCAAATTTATGGAAACTCATCAATGTATTGAAAAATTAAGAATATCTTTCTAAAAAGAAGATAATCGATGCAGAAAGAGGTGAAACAGCAGTCAAGAAACAATACAAAAATGTTTATAAGCGCATACTAAGTATTGTCAGAGGTTATGCTCAAAATGCAAAACACCATTATTTACGAGCAATTGTTATGAACTTACATGATTTTTTGCTTTGAATTTCTTTTTAGAAAACTTTTTAAATAAAGTGTGTGGTCTTCATTTTTCGTATCCTTTTCTTATATATAATTATAATTAAATGAATACATGAAAATCAATGAAAAGTGAAAAATATACCTGAAGATAACTATATGAATATAGTTACCTTGATCTCTAAAAGAAATAAGCTAAAAACTAAAATAAACATTTTACGGTGAAATGTCCTTGCGGCACAATATCCATACGGCAAGTTTTCTTACGGCGAAAAGTCTTACAATCAATTGTCTTACGGCAAATTTGTTTACGGCAAATTGTCCTAGCTCCGTCT
>NC_090735.1:148312780-148315610 GCF_036898095.1 Palaemon carinicauda | reverse complement strand
TCCTTCCCCTCGGGTCTGTTTATGATATTTCTATGCCTGTTAATAACTTGCAATTTTCTTAGTTCGTCAATCCTTAGTCTTCTCTTCCTTTCCCCGCTTCAAAGTCTAGGAACTCATTCTTTTTATCTTAGTCTATCTATTATCTGTTATTCTCATTATATGCCCCGCCTATGTCAGTTTGATACTTACATGCTGTTAAAATATCCTCTACTTTAGTTTGCTCTCGTATCCACGTTGCTCTTTTTCTGTCTTAGTGTGAATCCCATCTTCATACTTTCCCTAGCACTTGGAGCTTTAACTAGCTTATGTTCTAAGGCTTTAGTAAGGATCTAAGTTTCTGATGCATAAGTTAATACTGATAAGACATTTTCATTAAATGATTTTTTTTTTATAGGAGAAAGTGGTATTTACATTTCTTAATCCCATTTTGTTTACCAAAAGCTCTTCATCCCATGTTTACCATTTTTTTTTTTTTAATTTCGGTCACATGTCCTGGGAAATCACTTACTGTCTTTTCTAAGTACACATATTCATCAGCAAGCTCTATGGTTTGGTTAACACTCTTATTTGTGGTCTGCATTTTGGGAACAGGCGTCTATGTACCGTTGGCTGTTATGTACCACCAACTTCTATGTACCATCCCTGGCTGCTATGTACCATGCATGGCTGCTATGTATCTGGCTGCTAGGTACCATGCATGGCTGCTATGTACCTCAAATAGTATTAACACATAAGTACCTTATATAAATTGTAATATTAAACTTTACAAAGTTAATATAAACCATTACAAAGTTATACCCAGAACGGTGGAGGACTCTGAACCTACCTAACTACCTAACAACATAGAAAAATAACAAGCTAGCTGAGCAGTGGCTCAGCTAGCTTGTTGATGGCTGGAGGTGAACAGTTACTGAACTCTATGCCAGATAGAATGGACAGAGGCACAAAGTTCCTAGCCCCACCATGGCTCCTTCGAGACTAGTGGATCTGCTCAGCATTTACTTCCTAACTCTAGTGGACGTGCACTCTCAGTCATCCTTTTTATACCACCATGGCATCAGCGGTTTCCCTTTGCTCAGGATGTGGATTGTGTGTTCGCCCTAAACAGGAAGCCCTTATCTGTGACGGATGAAAAAAGTGGCGCCACCGCTTATGTGGTACAGAAATATCACAATCTGAGTACATGAATATAAACAGACGATTGAAAGCTGGTCAAGTTTTCATGTGGTGTTGCCCAGACTGTCCTGACTGGATGGAAGTTTCAGGTATAATTATAATTATCTTTTTGTTTTCCCATTATCTTTTTCATAATTATCTTTTTGTTTTCCTAAGCCTGTTGATAAGACCATATAGCTGGCTAAGGGTGTGTGTGGAGGGGGGAGGGGGGGTCCTCACTTTCATTTGAATGCGTCAACATATTCTGCGAGAAATAGCACTTGGTATACACCATTTTACATTCACGTGGTTTCAGGTCCCGATGCCGATGATCCTTCTGATGCCTTCCCAGTTGAACAGCAGCCTGCAACAATCAATAACACACCCAATGACTTCAATATCATACTTCCTATTGATGACGTCACGCCAGTTGCAAAAACCTCATTAGTTGGTGAAGCGTTACCGACAACTATCCTTGCAGACACTCCTGTGACCTACAAAATTGTTTCTGGTGGAACAAGAAAAGGCAGATCTCTCCTCGCTGATTCATTGGGTTTTACATACACCAGGAAGCAAGAGTCGTCTGTATCAGTAATATGGATATGCACCTACCGTAGTAAAAAGTGCTATGCAACAATTTCACAGCAAGTAGGAACAATGAACTTCAAAAGTGGACACCACCAACACACACATCCTTGGGATCATGGTGCTGAACTCGAAGCATCAACACGAGCTTTCGTTAAAAAGTCAGCTTTGAAATGCCCATTTGCATCATCTGGGGGAAATAGTAAAGAAAGCACTCTCAAGCTATGAAAATTCAGATGTTCCCTTATCAAATATAAACACTCTAGTCAGATGCACCAATCGCGCCAGAGAAGGACAACGTCCAAAACACCCTGAAGATACCAGTTTTGAATTAAACAGAGATCATGTTCCCAAGGACTTTCTTCGAGCTGATCTATTTGAGAATGGGCAACGGCATCTCGAATTTGCAACGTCTATTCAGTTGCAACACATGTCCAAGTCTAAAACTTGGTACGTGGACGGCACTTTTAAACTTGTTCATACCCCTTTTGTTCAACCTTTAAGTGTGCACAGTTTTATAAAAAAAAGGATGAAATTTTGAAACAGGTTCCATTGTGCTTTGTCCTAATGTCAAGAAGAAAGAAAAAGGACCACGTAGCTGTCCTAATAAAAATCACTGAGTTAACACCAACATCAGTTTGTGATGTTGTTGTGGATTTTGAGAAAGCACTATGGTCGGCATTCATGGCTGCTGGTTTCACTGGGCCCAAGCAGTGTACCGAAGAGTAAAAACACTAGGTCTACAAAATGCCTATATTAATCAACTCGCTGTAAGACAATTCATTCAGCAGTTAATGGCGCTGCCAAACTTACCTCCATCACATATATAGCCAGCTTTTCGCCATATCACTAGCCAGCCACTTCCTGATCAACGATTAAAAGATCTCATTACTTACTATAATAATATATGGATCAGGAATGAGATGCATCCTCCACATTCTTGGAGCTGTTACAAACGCCCTATTCGGACTAGCAACGACGTAGAAGGGTGGCACCATGCGATTAACAGAGTAGCAAAAACCAATTCAATTAACATGTACTTCTTAATTAGTATTCTCCATGATGAAGTCAGTAGAATTACCATCATTGT
>NC_090735.1:148290280-148305280 GCF_036898095.1 Palaemon carinicauda | reverse complement strand
TGGGAGAATCCATATTATTACCAATATTAAATAATGGAAATGAGACACAAACCATAATAGTGATGAATGCACAGGGTTTAGTCACGAGTAACTCTAAAAGGAAAATAGAGTTCCTAGAAGAACTAACCCAAATTGAAAAAATAGATATATTAAATATAAGTGAAACATGGTATTCCCAAGAGACTGGCAGTGATGACCAGATAAAGGGTTTCCAAACTTATAGATCAGACAGAAAAAATAGGAATCAAGGGGGAACCGCAATATATGGAAGAGACATAAATCAAGGAAAAGTCTGTGAAAAATACAGCAACACAGAATGTGAATTGATTGCGGTAGAATTTGAATTTGAAAAACTAGTGAATATTGTAGTTTACAGACCCCAAAATACTAAGGAGTTTGACATAATAATAGAAAAAATAGATGATATATGTAGAAACCATAAAGACTGGAATATACTCCTATCCGGAGATTTTAACTTTCCTTTCGTGGATTGGAAAGAACGGATAGAAGGAAGTGGTTGTATGTATACATATAAAAAAGAGAGTAATAGTAGCGCAGAAGATAAGAGGCAATTTGAAAAGCTTCAAGATATGCTATTAGAACATAATATGCAACAAATAAACCACATTCCAACAAGAAAGGAAAATGTCCTAGATCTAGTATTTGTGAATGAGGTGAATTATATTATAGAAATAATAGTGTATAACACGGGAATTTCAGACCACAATGTCATAGAATTGATAGTTCATTCCAAAGCAAGTGATCACAGAATTAATAAAAGCACAAAACTTTGGGAAGGATATGGAAAATATAACTTTTACAGTAAGAATATAAAATGGTCAGAAATAAATGAAGAACTGAATAAAGAATGGAAAAATGTATTTATAAGTGATAATATACAGGTAAATACGGACATACTGTACAAAATACTGGAGAAAATTGTTGAAAAATATATACCGAAAAAAAACAATAAACAAAAGACGTGCATACCAAGAGACAGAAGGATCTTATTTCAGAAAACTAGAAAGTGGAAGAAAAATCTTGCAAAAGAAAAAAAAGTGTGGAAAATGAGAGAAATAAAATGTAAGATAGAAAATGCAGAACAAAAGATTATACAGTCGAAAGAAATGAAAAAAGGGACTTAGAAGAAAGGACACTTCAAAATATAAAAAGAAACCCCAAAGTACTTTACTCCTATGCAAAAAAGATGAATAAAAGGAGAATAGAAATAGGCCCTCTAAGAATTGAAGGACGGCCAACGAATGAAAAAAAGGAAATATGCAACATATTAGCAGAAAAATATAAGAGTGAGTTCACGCCAAGAATTGCGGATGAGAATAATGAAACAGAAATGAGAGAAGAAAATGTCGAATATCTAGCGGATATAGATATTAATGAAGCAGATATTGTCACGGCTATAAACGAAATTAAAAATGGATCGGCAGCCGGACCAGATGGAGTTCCAGCGATTTTGTTAAAAAAAAACTGCAAACACTATCGCGAAGCCGCTTGCAATACTGCTAAGACAGAGTATAGATATGAGCGAGATATATGTTAAACATAAATTAGCTTATATAACCCCTATCTTCAAAAGTGGATCAAGACTAGAGGCAAGCAATTATAGACCTGTTAGTCTAACATCACATATTATGAAAGTGTATGAGAGGGTAATAAAAAAGAAAATAATGAAACATTTGGTCAAAAATAATTTGTTTAATATGGGTCAACACGGTTTCGTACCTGGAAAAAGTACACAGACCCAACTTATAGCACACTATGAAAACATATACAATAATATGATAAATGAAAAAGACACAGATGTGATCTATCTAGATTTTGCAAAAGCCTTTGACAAGGTAGACCATAACATATTGGAGAAAAAAATGAGAAAGCAAAATATTGTGGGAAAGATAGGAAAATGGGTATAAGAATTCCTGCAAAACAGAAAACAGATAGTGGTTGCAAATGACGAGAAATCAGATGAAGCTCAGGTAATATCTGGTGTGCCCCAAGGTACGGTATTAGCTGCACTGCACTGTTATTATGATCTCAGACATAGACTGTGATGTTGAAAACTCCGTAGTGAGAAGTTTCGCCGATGACACAAGATTAAGTAGAGAAATTACTTGTGATGAAGATAGGAACTCACTACAAAGAGATCTAAACAAAATATATGAATGGGCGGAGATAAATAGGATGGTATTTAACTCCGATAAATTAAAATCAATAAATTATGGAAACAGAGAAGGAATGGTGTATGCATACAAGGGACCTAATAATGGGACAATCACAAACAAGGAAGCAATTAAAGACCTTGGTGTAATGTTAAATAGGAATATGTTATGCAACGACCAAATAGCAACACTGTTGGCTAAATGTAAAGCAAAAATGGGAATGTTATTCAGACACTTTAAAACAAGAAAAGCTGAACACATGATAATGCTTTACAAAACTTATGTGCGTAGTACACTCGAGTACTGCAATGTGATATGGTACCCACACTACCAAAAGGATATTGCACAAATAGAGAGTGTACAAAGGTCCTATACTGCTAGAATAGAAGAAGTTAAAGACCTTGACTACTGGGAAAGACTGCAATTTTTAAAACTATACAGTCTAGAAAGGAGAAGAGAATGCTACATGATAATACAAGCATGGAAGCAAATAGAAGGAATTGCTGAAAACATCATGGAGCTTAAAATATCAGAAAGAGCAAGCCGGGGTAGATTAATAGTGCCAAAAAGCATTCCAGGTAAACTGAGAAAGGCGCACAGGACATTAATCCACTACGCACCAGCATCGATAATGCAGCGACTATTTAATGTGCTGCCAGCTCATCTAAGAAACATATCAGGAGTGAGCGTAGATGTGTTTAAGAATCAGCTCGATAAATACCTAAGATACATCCCAGACCATCCAAGACTGGAAGATGCAAAATACACCGGAAGATGCATTAGCAACTCTCTGGTGGATATACGAGGTGCCTCATACTAAGGGACCTGGGGGAACCCAAACAAAAAATAAGGCAATAAGGTAAGGCTCTCTCTCTCTCTCTCTCTCTCTCTCTCTCTCTCTCTCTCTCTCTCTCTGAAATAGTTATCCCCATCAGTTGGACGTAAAGGAAACAATTGAACAAAAATAAAAAAAGATTTATTCATAATTGTCATCACTATCAAGGAACAGATTATTCTCATCATCACTGTTTATGGTGATGTTTATACGAGCTACAGGTCTTTGGGCATTACCGTTTGACCAGTATGCTTTCTCGAAAGCTCTGGACCGTCTTTTTACACTGTCCCCCACTTCCCTTGTTGCACTAATCTTTGCTTCCTCTATCCTGGTCTGTAAATCTGCCCGAGTGAAACTATGTACTGAGGAAAACTCGTGTTTTTTTCATAATGCCCCAGACCTGCTCAATAACATTGGGCTCAGAATGAGCAGGTGTTTGTCTGACGATTTTGGGTCCCCGTGAACTGAGGATGTTGTCAATATTCCATAGGTAGTGGAGGATTTTGCTTCCAGATTTGCATAGCTCAGGGTGTGTGACGTTTGGAGGGAATGGTATCTGGCGGCACGTTAACCATTCCATGATTTCTGTTTTAATGATGGAGGAGTTTCGGCAACGAGTATCTTCGCTCAATTAGTTGTGGTAGGGTGCATTATCAAGCACAAGTAGTGCTGGTTCAGGCAATGATGGAAGAACTTGGGACGTGAGCCAACGAAGGAGGAGGTCAGCATTAATTTTGCCATGATATTCAGCAGTTCTGTTTTTGTAGGAAAACACATGAGTGATTCCTCATTAAAACCATCTTCTGTGCCTGCAGTAACAAGAAAAAAACAGCCCCTTCTCCAGGAGGGACCTGTCGACTTTAGGTGGTATTGGTCATTGAATGTGTTGCATCGACCAGCTCGCAGGTAGGATGCATACCCGTGGTGAACCATGTTTCATCGATGTATACCACATTTCTCCCCTCCTTCCGATATTCATAAATGCTCGGAGAGTGCGAATGCGACAGTACACTATATCAAGAGTTTAGTTTTTGACTTACTTTTTTTGTTGTGTGGTCTTATAGAAGAACCCTATGTTATCTTTTATTCCCCACACTGATAATTCTGATGTTCCAGCTGAGATGAGGCCGATGTCACGTAAACTCTATGTCTGACTTTTAATGGTGAATGTGTTCTTCTTAGAAAATTCACTATATACATAGCAGCGAATGACACCGATAGCAAAATTATCAGTGGCTCTTGATGTGGGTGTCGGGGTACCATGTGCTGTTGACAGATAATAGTCTTCTTCAGATGGTGCTGTTCCCATGCTTCACTGTAGAAGTGAATGCACGGTCGTCGTCTTCATGCCCATAACATCTGCAATGCTATCATAAGGCCTGTGAGGAAAACACGATAGCTGTAGATTACAAACAGAATTATACGCTGACACAAGTAAATGTATTATTCAAAACTATGATACAAATCTAAGAAACTACATAATTAATTGCACTGATATGTACAATTACACACACAGATACATGCATATACATGTGTCTATATACACACACACACACACACACATATATATATATATATATATATATATATATATATATATATATATATATATATATATATATATATATATATATATATATATATATATATATATATATATATATATATATATATATATATATATATATATGTATATTTATATATACATGTATGTATATATACATATATATATATATATATATATATATATATATATATATATATATATATATATATCTATATATATATATATATATATATATAACGGATTTTGAGAGAAGCGAAAAATCTATTTTTTGGTGAGATGGCCATGTCGTCCTGATGGAAGTTCCTATAGGGTAGCTTCCTAGGGTATATTACAACTACGGCGATATTCCCAGAGAATTTACCATAAGGTACCAGAATTCTAACTCCTGGAGCGAATATCCCTCCTGAAAGGGATATCGCGACATATCAGAGGACGTATTCTTGACACGCCACATGGCAATCTGCATCCCGAACAGAGATTTCGTCTCGCAGGGGGCAATTGGCAAGAAACGAATTCGGGAAAGAAAAAGGGGGAGCCGGTCCCAAGGCTCCCTATCTCCTGTTTCGTAAGCGTGCCTGGCGCCAATCCTGGCGCCATCTCTATTCCTTGTAGCGTACACGAGGTGCTACAGATATTGTATGTAGGGAGGGGTCCTACAGCCCTTTCTTATAAAGGCAAGGGCGGGTCCATCAGGACGACATGGCCATCTCACCCAAAAATAGATTTTTCGCTTCGCTCAAAATCCGTTTTTTTGGGCTCAAGCCATGTCGTCCTGATGGAAGTATACCAGAGCATTACTGTATCTGTGGATTCTCAGAACGTGCCGTACTCCCCGGAGGTAATTTTTCCCGGTTGACTAGACCTAGAGACCTAAGATGTTACCGTTATACATCTTTTCAACTAACTATAAACCATGTTAGAGCTTCTTGCCCCCTACAGGGAAGAGTCCTACTAGACTCTGGAAAAGTCTCGAAGAGTACATATACCTATGTATGAATACCAGGCAAGCTAATATAGTGGTCTCGCCCTATATTAAGTAAAGCATAGTTTGTAAAGAACCACTGCGTCAATATGAAATATTGACCAGTAATCCGCACAATACTTGTATTGGACAAAGGTTTATATCCGCATAGGAAGAAACTAATAAAACCGCCCTCGTCCCTTTCTGGGACGGAGTCCTCCCGTTAAGGGACTTAATAAACCAATGCAATATAGCTTGCATAAAAGAACAATTCTATTAGAATTATCCCAGATAAGGTACATAGAATAAATGCTCAATTATACCAATAAATTGACACAGGTGAAAGAGACGCAAGGTTCTCAAGAACAAGTTTATTGACAGACAATAAATATACAGGTTAACAACAATTATATATATATATATATATATATATATATATATATATATATATATATATATATATATATATATATATATATATATATATATATAAATAAATATATATATATATATATATATATATATATATATATATATATATATATATATATAAAAAGAGAATAACCCAAAACTTTAAGCATAAGTATGATAGTAAACAGAACTTGTTTATCTGAAAGAAAAAACATCAAATGCCACTTTTTTAAGATACCGAGGTATTAGGTCATAAAAGTCTGTATTACAAATCAATCAGATTAGCGTTAGAAATGCTCGGCACACATGTCTGCACTTATGCTAGGTTCACCTTTGGAAAAAGAACAGTCTATGTGGGCACTCGCCGCCCTCATATAGTTTGTAGTACAGTATGTACCTACACACTCACCCTGGACTTAATCGTCCCAATTAAGACCACTGTTCCTCGCAGAGTTAAACAGTAGGGTTAACAACACGACCCACTGCTACCACAGATCTCTTTAGTTCCTCTACTTGCTTCGCATAGTGGCGAAAGAACACTCTGGAAGACTTCCAGCCAGTTTATGAACGGAGATGTTCAAAGTCCATACAATTAAAGAAATTTAAGGATGAGGCAACTTTCCTCGTATCGTGACCTGCGGGTGTACTGTCAGGATCCGCTCTGCGAATAAAATATGTGATTTTCGCTCTGAGTTGATTCAGAGATAAATTTGAGCCTGATGTTTCTCCCCTGAATAGTTGACCACCCTTGAAGTCTGAAGTTCTACGAAGATAGACCTTTAGGCATTCTACTGGACATAGAGATGCATCTCCTTTCAGAGAGCAGATTCTCCAGGGACCCCACCTGTTGGTGGGTAACTCATTCTTGGCGAGAAACGTAGGATCCGGAAACAGGTTCAGTTCCCCCCCATCCAGGAACTGAACACGACCTGCCTCTCTCGAGAGGGCTACGATCTCACTAATCCTGGCCCCAGACGCGAGTGCAAATAGGAAAATAACTTTTTGTGTCAAATCCTTTAACGCACATTCTTCATTGCTCAACAGAGAAGCGAAATGAAGAACTTTGTCTAAAGACCATGAAATGGGCTTTGGAGGTGCTGAAGGTCTGAGCCTAGCGCAGGCTTTCAGAACTTTATTAAAGATCTCGTTACCTAGGTCGACCTGGAAGGCATATAAAATGGGTCTCATCAAAGCAGACTTACACACTGAAATCGTGTTAGCTGCCAACCCTTGACCATGGAGGTGGATGAAGAAAGATAAGCAGAAGTCTGTCGAGATCTCCTGCGGATTCTTTGCCTTGACAAAGGCCACCCATTTTCTCCAAGATGACTCATATTGCCTTCTAGTCGATTTGCACTTATATTCCTCTAGGAAGTCTATGCTGGCTTTCGAAATCCCGAAACGCTTTCTCACCATAAGGGAGAGAAAATCATGAGCTGTAGGGTCCGGGTTTTCTGTAATGAAGCGCAGACAGTCGACTTCTGGACTCGCTGGGTCAGAACTGGATGTGGTAGTGGCACAAACTTCAGCTGTAGTTCCAACGCCAAGGGGAACCACATGCTGTTCGGCCACTTGTGGGCCACTATTGCCGCTACCCCCTTGAAGGATCTCAGTTTGTTGAGGACCCTCAACAGAAGGTTGTGAGGGGGGAACAGATAAATCCTGGACCATCTGTTCCAGTCGAGGGACATCGCGACCACTGCTTCCGCTAAGGGGTCCTCGTATGGGGACACGTACAGGGGCAACTTCTTGTTGTCTTTCGTCGCAAAGAGGTCTATCTGCAGTTCTGGGACTTGATTCAGAATGAAGGAGAATGATCCTGCGTCTAAGGACCATTCCGACTCTATCGGTGTGAACCTGGATAGAGCGTCCGTTGTCACGTTGCGGACTCCTTGAAGGTGAACTGCCAACAGGTACCACTTCTTCTTTTCCGCCAATCGGAAAATGGCCAACATCACCTGGTTGAGAGGTGGTGACCTCGACCCTTGTCGATTCAAGCCTCTCACAACTACCTCGCTGTCCATCACCAATCTTATGTGGATCGAGTGACGCGGGGAGACTTTCTTTAAGGTAAGGAGCACTGCCATAGCTTCAAGAAAGTTTATGTGAAAGGTCCTGAATAGCTTGGACCAAGTCCCCTGGACTTTTTTTCTGATGAGAGTGACCTCCCCATCCCTCCTTCGAGGCGTCTGAGTGAATCGTCACCGACGGGGGAGGTGGCTGAAGAAGAACCGACTTCTTTAGATGTCTGGCTTGGGACCAAGGCCTGAGAAGAGTACGTAGCCGAGGCGGCACTGGTCTACTCAGATCTCTTCGCGCGTTTGATGCATACCTTCTCCAAACTCCGGTTGCATCCTTTAGCTGTGCTCTTAGCACTGGGTCTGTCACCGAAGCAAACTGGAGAGAGCCTAGTACCCTCTCCTGTTCGCGTCTTGATATCCTTTCGGAATCTAGAAGTCTCTTGACAGAACCCGCTATCTCCTTCCTTTTCTTCGCCGGGATGGAGAAACGGTGTGACAAAAGGTCCCAGTGGATTCCCAGCCACTGGAACTTTTGAGATGGAGAAAGTCGAGACTTTTTTCTGTTGATCTTGAAGCCTAGGTACTCTAGGAACTGGATAACTTGACTGGAAGCTTGCAAGTATTCTGTCTCGGATGCTGCCCACACCAGCCAGTCGTCCAGGTAGGCTACTACCTGAATTCCCTTTAGGCGTAATTGTTTGAGAGCTGCGCTCGCAAGCTTCGTGAAAATTCTTGGGGCTATGTTTAGCCCGAATGGCATGGCTCTGAAGGCGTATAGTCTCCGTTGTAGCCTGAACCCTAGGTAGGGGGAGAGTCGATGGCTGATTCGAATGTGCCAATAGGCATCTGACAAGTCTATAGAGATTGAGTATGCCCTCTTGGGCAGTAAGGTCCTTATGTGTTACAGTGTTAGCATTTTGAATTTGCAATTCACTATGAACTTGTTGAGTGGCGACAAGTCCAGAATGACTCTGAGATTTTCCGAGTCTTTCTTGGGAACACAAAACAGCCTCCCTTGGAATTTGATGGACTTCACCTTTCGGATCACCTTTTTCTCCAACAGTTCTTGAACGTACTCCTCCAGAACGGGGGTGGAGTGTTGGAAAAACCGAAGGCACGGGGGTGGAGTGCTGTACCAGCTCCAGCCCAGTCCATTCTTGAGTAGGCTGTGGGCCCAGGGATCGAAGGTCCATCGATCCCAAAATTTCATCAGTCTCCCTCCTACCGGTATCATTTCACTTGGACTGCCGTCCTGAGGTCTTGCCTCCCTGACCACGACCACCCCTGAATCCCCTTCCCCTTGAGGGGCGCCTAGACGAGCCTCTGGCTGCTCCTCTAGGCTTTGCTCGAAAGGAAGTAGACTGTCCTTCGAACGTTGGGGTGAATGCCGTGGACTGACTCGACACAGCCTGGGGTACCCACTGAAAAGTGGTCGGGGTTTGTGCTACCATCTGGGGCACTGGAGGCAATGGCAATTGCAGTTGCTGTTGCTGTCTAGAGGGCTTGGCTGGCCGACACGGTAGCCTAGTCCTCATATTCTTCCTCTTTGGTTGAGGACCCTCATCCGGGGAAGACTTTCTTTTGATAGCCAGGCCCCACTTCTGGAGAAGGTTTCTATTCTCCACGGCGGCCTTATCAACAACGTTTTTGACCACATCGGTAGGGAAAAGGTCTTTTCCCCAAATGTTGGAGGAGATTAATTTCCTTGGCTCGTGCCTCACCGTAGCCCCGGTGAACACGAACTCCCTACAAGCTCTCCTCGCCTTGACGAAGCCATAAAGGTCCTTCGTCACCGTGGCCAGGTGAGTCTTAGCCACCACCATGAACATTTCATGGACCTTGGGGTCACTTGCCATCGTCTCAAGAGTAGTCTGAAGAGACATTGAGGCAGCCAGTCTTTCTTTTTTCTCGAACTCTCTTCGCAAAAGAAAGTCAGACAGCTTGGGGAGGTCCTCGCCGAATTGCCGTCCGGCAATATCAGCCTCCAACTTTCCCACTGAGAACGTCAGATGGACGTCCTTCTAGTCTTTGTGGTCCATAGGCAGGGCCAGTGACAAGGGTTTACACTCCTCCAGGGAGGGGCAAGGCTTGCTGGCCTCGACTGCTTTTAGGACAGCCGCAAACCCTTTCTGTAAAAAGGGGAAGGCTCTAGCAGGAGGGGACACAAAGGAAGGGAGCTTCTTGCTCAATGCAGCTACCCTCGAGTTAGAGAAGCCCCTCTCCTTCATCGAGGATGAAAGTAGAGCTTGAGCCTTAGCATGGTCCATCACTATGACCTCCTTCGGCTCTGTCTCCTCCCTTGAAGCTGGTTCCTTTCTCAGCCGGACATAACAGTCCGGATATGATGCCTTTCTGGGCCAGAATTCCACCTCCTCTAGGGGAACTGAGCCCAGCTTATCCGAGATGACGATCTTTCCAGTCGTCATCGGCATGTGCTCAGCATACCTTTATGGGTTAGCATCTGACCACAAGGGAAGGTCTTTCACATTGAGCTTTTTCTGGGGCCCATGTGATTCTGCAAGGCACTGCATCCGCAGTTCCATAGCAGCCGCCTTCTCCTGATTCTCCTTCTGCATTTGTTGGATCATTCCAACAATCAAAGAGAGGGCCTGTCCCAGCTCTACTGGGAGACCGGCCGATGTTGAGGGAATAGGCTCCGGAATCTGAACCGGAGTAGCCGACACATCGTCGACCTCTTCCTCTACGACGTCCGGGGCTTGAACTTCATCCTGGCCTTCTGCCAGGAGGTCTTCTTCCAAACGCTCGTCCACGTCAGACATCCTGTCATCTAACTGGATGTCTTGCATCGCGACCGCGACTTCAGCATCCACCTGGATCTGACCTTGGGGATCTCCTCTTGAGGCTGGGGAATCACTGCATCAGCTGATACCTTAGGGAAAAGATACGCCCTCATCTTCTCACTTGGAAGATAAGGGCCAGAGGTGTTCTTTTTGAAGCCCCTTACCCCGGTACGAAGCTTCTCCCTTGCTATATCCCTTGATTCCGCCGTCCTAGGGGAATCAAAGGCCTCAGTAATCAGGTTAGTGCACACAGTACATACCTGAGGGTCCCAATACTGGAGATCATCCTTGGAGACAGCGCATGCTGCGTGTCTCCTACAAAACTCATGTCCGCAGAGGTTCTTGCTGCGGACGTTGCAGAAAACATTTCCGCACTTCGGAGGGTCCTCCTGTAAAGAGAAGAAATTTCCATGAGTATCAAGTGAACTATGTATCACTGGATATGCATAGTATAGCATAACAATTCATAAAGGAAAGACACACACTTGTGTTTCCCTCACAACCCATTGTTGCAGCCTTCCAGATAATAAAATCAAATGGTTAATCTCTTCTAGAGCAACCAATGCAAGGTTTCCAGAGGAAACAGGTGGAGCTCACACCTAAGCAATGATCTTAAAATCCTGGATAATAGACAGGAAAGAACTCACTTTCCTATCTGTAGGGCAACAGCAAAGGACTGTGCAAGAAAACACAAAAGTGTTAGAACACACAGTGCTGTACCAAAACCCATACCATAGTTTTCTTCTTACTGTATATGTTATACTGAAGAATACTAGTACAGTATAGGAGGATACGTGCCGGCAAGTGCCATAACTAGCTTTAAAGTATACTACTTAACAGCTATAAGGCGGCAGAACTCTGGTTCAAATGCATGTGCCGGCCGGCAACAGCCAATGTCGGCCGGCAATGGCTGCCGGCCGGCAACTACACAAGGTAGTACCCAGCTGCCGGCCACACTCTTGGTGACCGGCAGACAAGGGCTGACATTAGCCGGCCGGCAAAGGTACAGGACCGATGCCAGCCGGCAGCAAAAGAACCAGAGGACTACACCCGCCCGGCTGCCGGCCTCATAGGCCGGCAGCCGGGTCGGGTACAGCACTAGAAGAAAATAGGATGGATGCCGGGATAAGAGTGTACACTACCTCCAAGCCCGGCAATCTGAAAGAGTGCATATAAGGAAGGGGAGAATCTAATTCAGGCTTCCTGACCAATGCCGTCTGGCTCTACAGGCAGGCATGGATGAGGGACCAAGGGAGGTCCGGCAGCACTCAAAATATAAGACCCTTGCCGGCCGGCAGCTCTGCCGGCCGTCAAGGGGCTGAGTCAATTCCACATCCTAACCTATTCTAGGTCCAGATGTAGAACGACGTACAGTACTGTAATGGCTAGGCCATTACGGAGATAGAGGGGGAAGGGACAAAAGAGGGTCCTACCAACCTTGCTTTAGTGACGGATCACCCGCAGCCAAGAAACTTATCTTAGCCTAAGGGAGATCCAAGGGGGGAGGCCAGCAATACTTGCCAGCTCCCAGAGCACCAAAGCAAGGAAGGTGTTGCTACTCCCAGGGAAAGAAACTTATCCTCCCCCGAGAACAGCAACAAGGACTAGTCTGGTAGATCACAAAAGAAGGAATCATATCCACAGAAACCTTCGGTAGTGACCTAAGAAGGCTAAGCCACCTTTGTCTGTGTCAGGCCAGCGAGGGAGACTCTACCCCAAGCCAGACAAACACAGACTCAGACTAAAAAACTCTGTTGTTCTGTCCCTCTTTGAACCAGACTTACTGGAACAGGAAGGTACAGTAACACCCCAGTATAGTTTTATCGAAAATTAATTCGGAAAAAACCACTTAGGGATAAGCCCAAGGCTTAAACAGAGGGAAAGGGATTGCAGACCTTCTCCGAAGAAAAGAAAGCAACCGGGGAGTATGAGAAAGTATACTAAGGCTCCATAAGCAACTTAGCCTAGGCACCAAGAGAATCGATTACCTAAATCACCGAAACTCACTCGTATACTATCTTGGAAATATTCCACACAATCTTAAATGTATAAAACATAGCCTAAAGCTTCAATAAAATTTTAATACACTCGGAAAATCCAAAATCATGCATGAAATACTAGGACCAAACGACTAGGCTACATGGCCTAGCGTAGGCCAGAATGGCGAATACTTCGCCAAAATAATACTAAGCACGAAAGGAAATCCTATGTAATGCTAAATAGCTAAAATTTATTAATGCAAAACAACCGGGAATGTCGCTCTGACTAACTAAACTTATATCTAGCGAGCGACAGCGTCCATGACACCTCCGGTAGGCTACGGCTCTTGTAACAAAGATTAATCCTATTAATCACTCAAAAATTTACCAAGAGCCTACATTTATACATAAAAGACATGGTACTCAACTTATCAGAGGCCGACGAAGACGGAGAAGCCATGAAAAGCAGAATAAATCCAAGATTTGCGAGAAACACAGGAAAAAACACCGAGTTGTTAAGCTACGCAATAAGGAATACAGATGGCGCCAGGATTGGCGCCAGGCACGCTTACGAAACGGGAGATAGGGAGCCTTGGGAGCGGCTCCCCCTTTTTCTTTCCCGAATTCGTTTCTTGCCAATTGCCCCCTGCGAGACAAAATCTCTGTTGGGGATGCAGATTGCCATGTGGCGTGTCAAGAATACGTCCTCTGATATGTCGCGATATCCCTTTCAGGAGGGATATTTGCTCCAGGAGTTAGAATTCTGGTACCTTAAGGTAAATTCTCTGGGAATATCACCGTAGTTGTTGTAATATACCCTAGGAAGCTACCCTATAGGAACTTCCATCAGGACGACATGGCTTGAGCCCAAAAAAAAATATATATATATATATATATATATATATATATATATATATATATATATATATATGTATATATATATTAGGGTAAATAATAGGATTTGCTTATTCAGTAATATGATTGTGTTTTTATGCCACTTTGTGTTATTGTGTGCGTCCAACAAACCCGAAGGTTCTCTTACCTGTTACGATTAATCCTTAGTTTGTGATTAACTTGTTCCATTCTGAATATGGAATGGATATGTAATGCAAATGCATTTAAAGGTGCAGAGTATCTTGCCAGACATGAATATGATGGGAAAACCTCCTTGGTGAGCCAAACACAGAGACAGCAAACTGTATAGGCATAAAACATAGCGCATAACCAAACTGCGATAGTTAATGGTTAAGCGGGCCCATATACCGTAAAATTTTCAGTTAACTTGTATAACTTGATCACATTTACTCTACATTTCAAGGAGGTGAAGCCCATAAACCCTGCCTTTTGAAAATGTGTGATTCATTATTTTTACGCAGTTAAAAGATGCCCTCAGGCTAGGTTCATGAATTTGGATAAATAGGCTAAAGGCTATAAAGTCCTTTTACAACCTGATAAAATACAATGATATCATGAAATATTGATAACAATTACAATGAGAATGTAACACATCAGTTCTGCCAGTTATTAAAAAATATACCACGTTCCGGAAAAGGTAGAGTAAGCGACACCGGAGAAACTAGGAAAGGGGGTTACTGGAGGGATAGGAGGAGGGTCAAGACAAAGGGAGGTAAGGAGAGTAGAGGGACGTAGTAGTGCAGGTATTCGAATAGCTTTACCTTCTTACCTGAATCACTAGGCTTAGGCTTTATTAGGCCAAGAGTAATCACATTAATTAACGTGATTTGAAAATGCATAATAGTTTAAAGTATAAGGCGGAGGTCTATAGAGTACTGTTTCCACGTACCATTCTCATTAAGTAATTAGTATGGGAGATATTAAAGAAAAACAACCTTTTTTGACAAAAATGCATAGTATTAGTTTACTTGCGATGTGCTAATTTATATTTGTTTAAATTAACCCTTACTTGAAAAAAAATACTCAGTGTAAAGCATTTCGAAATGAGAATAGATGTAAGTAAAATTTTGCTCATATGTTAACAAATAGGCTGAATAATGTATTACTTTGATGAAAACAGAATCAAGGAAAGAAAAGATAATAGTCAAAGAATCGGAGAACACAGTTTTCTTCTACCGGGGCCCGGGTCTTACACAAGGTAAGGCAATCTATACAGACAGACAGGAGTCGTGAAATTAGATATTGTTGAAACTGGAGAAGAGCAGATGTAGCTGGGAACAAATGGACTTGGAAAGTACTAAACTGTGTATAGGAATTTATAAAAAAAAAAAAAAAA
>NC_090735.1:148263846-148274780 GCF_036898095.1 Palaemon carinicauda | reverse complement strand
ATTGGCTATATATATATATATATATATATATATGTATATACATATATATATGTATATATATATATATATATATATATACTGTATATATAGATATAAATATCTATCTATCTATCTATCTATCTATCTATCTATCTATATATAAATATATGTATATATACATATATATGTATATATATATAAATAAATATATATATACACACACATATATATATATATATATATACATATATATATATATATGTATGTATGTATATATATATATATATATCTAAGTATATATAAATATATATATATATATATATATACATATATACATATATATATATATATATATATCTATATATCTATCTATCTATCTATATATATATATATATATATATAAGAGTGTATATTGGCATACACGCTAATATATACACATATAACTTTATTAACAAGAAAATCTTAGGATCAACTGAAGGGAAATTATTGAAATTGTAAAATAACTTCTTACGGAGATAACTTTGTTATATTGTTTTATTCATATCTCAAAATATATTTTACCCTTTGCCCATACCGTAAATAACTTTATGTAATCATAGTTTTTTAATTGAGCTAAATGCACAGTGATCATAATAGGTTTACCAAGACCAGTTACTTTTATCTAAACAGTTAGGCCTAGATTATAATAGGCAATTACATTGAGCTGGTAAATCAATCTCACTGCTAATTATACTTCTATTTTAACTATGAAAATCGGGTGCATAATAACTAAAGCCTGAACGCTTTCAAATACCCTTCTCTTAAAACCGATTGCAATTAACTCTAGCCCAGCATTGGACACAAATCACACAGGACTAAATATTTCAATTAGATGGTTTATTTAACCCACTGCTCTTCTTTAATTAGTTTATCTGTAACTACATTATTTGTTGTATAATGTTCCTGTCTTATCGTGTCTTATTGCCAGTTGCGTTAGAAACAGGAGGTTGATGGAAGTGTCTACATATTGTAATTCCCAATTTTTGGGGTTAAATTACGACACCCATTCCACTTATAACGAAAAAGTTATTTGTCTTCCAAATCTTACGTTAACGTCTGACCTTATTACTTGTATTAGTTTGGGATTATTTTGTGCAGTATTATTTTACCGAGTTAATTTCTTTTCCCCTAATTAAACTTAAAATTTTCTATTAGAAATTCTCCTTTCTATATATGGACTTCATTTGTAATCAAAATAGAACATTTAGAGAAAACTATGTAAGAATTTCTATTTTAACGTATAGTATTAAGATAATTTCATTGACATCAACTCTGGTGTAGAATTTAAGAGATGTTGCAGTTTCTCTTGTAATTTGAATGAAAACTTGTAAATATATATATAAAAAAAAGAAATAACACCTGAAAACTGAAAACCCTTTATTGTAGAAGAGTCCCTCAATAATCACAGTGATATGAATTGCCCGGAATATAAGCTCGATGATTATCGTCAAGTTTCTCTCTCTCTCTCTCTCTCTCTCTCTCTCTCTCTCTCTCTCTCTCTCTGTTTACGTTAACAAATTAGATAATCCTTTTATAACCTTTGAATGATTATTAGCCCTTAATTTTTCAAAAGTCAAATGAAGTGTAAATATTTTATCAATTTAAAAATGGCACCATTAGGCATGATCTCAGATTACAGATTATTTTAATAAAGAATAATAACTGGGCATTTAGATTACGAGTCTTTCCGCAAAGAAATGATTCAAATTGTATAGTAAGGATTCAGTAATTCAGTCATAGACGATATGTATACGATTATAATATTGCAAGACATTATATATGGAACCTATTGCACCCATTCAGACAAAGTTGCGAATATTCATATCCTCATTGGACAAAGGCAAAAGGAACACCTTCTTTAAACCTACACCACTTGTAGCAAAAATGCCTAGAATTTAGATTGTTCTTTTCAATCTCAAGTTAGCAATAATCCAATCACTTCCCCTACCCCCCCAGATGTTTCATCGCGGAAAATGGCAATGCAAAATGAACAAAGCTGTCTTTTTTCATTAGCAGTTTCTTCTCAGGCCTCCGAAAGCAGTAACGAGTTTAAATGAGGTCACGTCTAGCAGGTACTGGTCAAATTGAGGTTTCCTCGAAATCGAAAAAAAATCCATAATTACCGTAAATATATCATGTAGTCATTTTCATGAGATTTGGATTTCATTGTGCCGTTCGCTAACTCGATGAAAATGCTATCTCTCTTAGCCAGAAGAGGAAAGAAAAGGATTTAAAGCAGCAATTGGTTGAGAAAAAGACCAATGGAGTTGAGATATAATCTCTGAGGAAGTATATGTTTTTAAAAATTGAGAGCTTTATCTATTTTAGTCTTCAATGTTGCAAAAAAAAAAGAAAAAAAAAACTCTTTGCATCCCATTTCCGGCGGGCTTTGTGTACTGTCCATATAAAATTTGAAATAATTGTTGGAAATCATTACCATTATCCAGTGTTAGAAAATTAGATGGTAATGATGAGTTAGAGGCCATTTCAACATGAAGTCATTTTTTTATATGATTAAGATTATAAAGCATTTATTCTTTTATTTCAGGTTAACTGCAATCAACCTGATTTTCACCTGCACATCATTTTTGTAACCACCTTACAAAATGTTTATTAAGCTCTAACATTAAAATATTATGTTGGAATATATACATATGTATATATACACATACACACACACACACACACATATATATATATATATATATGTGTGTGTGTGTGTGTGTGTATGTATACATATATATATATATATATATGTGTGTGTGTGTGTGTGTATGTATACATATATATATATATATATATATATGTATATATATACATATATATATATATATATATACATATATATATGTATATATATATATATATATATGTATATATATATATATATATATATGGAAATATCACCCAAGAATGGCATTTAATACCGAATTCTATCTTGGGAATATATATCCACTTGGAATTCATTTTATGGTAACAGCTTCTGGCCGGGTGGGGACTCGAACCACCACCTGTACGGCTGGAAACCATACTGGCAGGGACCCTACCGACTGAGCTATCAAGAGAGACTAAAAATTTATGACAAATCCCCCTACATATTCCTGTCGAATTCAGGAATCTGTTCACAGACTTGAAATAAACCCATCTCCACCATGATTGCTGAATCGTGAGTTTGCAACACGTGGTTATTTTAATGAACATATATCACAAGCACACGTGATTTTAATTAATGTAAATATCACCCACGAATAGCATTTAATACCGAATTATATCTTGGGAATATATATTCACTTGGAATTCATTTTATGGTAACAGCTTCTGGCCGGGTGGGGATTCAAACCACCACCTGTACGGCTGGAAACCATGCTGGCAGGGACCCTACCGACTGAGCTATCAAGAGAGACTAAAAGTTTATGACAAGTCCCCCTATGATTCAGCTATCATGGTGGAGATGGGTTTATTTCAAGTCTATGAACAGATTCCTGAATTCGACAGGAATATGTAGGGGGACTTGTCATAAACTTTTAGTCTCTCTTGATAGCTCAGTCGGTAGGGTCCCTGCCAGCATGGTTTCCAGCCGTACAGGTGGTGGTTCGAATCCCCACCCGGCCAGAAGCTGTTACCATAAAATGAATTCCAAGTGGATATATATTCCCAAGATAGAATTCGGTATTAAATGCCATTCGTGGGTGATATTTACATTAATTAAGATCAAGTGTGCTTGTGATAAATGTTCATATATATATATATATATATATATGTAAGTATATATATATATATATATATATGTAAGTATATATATATATATATATATATATATATATAAATATATATGTATCTATTTATAAATATATTTGTTTCATTTGTTGGATGTCGGCTACCCCCCAAATTGAGGGAAGTGCCTTGGTATATGTACCTGTATATATATATATATATATATATATACATATATATATATATATACATATATATACATATATATATGTATATATATAAATATATATACATATATATATATATATATATATACATATATATATATATATATATATGTGTGTGTGTGTGTGTGTATGTGTGTGTGTATCATAAAGGGGAGATAGTTGAAGTTTTTTCCTGTGTGTGAGCGCGATTATTTGTGTACATAGGAAAGTTCAGTCTTCCATATTTATCATTTGATAGATAGCATTACTTAAAAGAAAATCAAAGCATAAGCATGTAAACCTACTATCTATTTCATGAACCACATAAATATCATGCGTGAAAGAATCCAAACGGCCGTAATTTACAGCAGAGTAACTGAAATTATCAGTGTGCTGTCCGTGGACTTTCTCGCCAATTGTTAGCGAGTTCGAGTTTTCGAATTTGAACTGTGCAATTAGATCACTATCTTGTGTTATTGGGACAGGAAATAAAACAAACCTAACAACAGTTCGACAAAAGCTTTGGCTACCATCGTGTGTCTGTTTTTGTGGCCAGGGGCTCGTCCTTCTCTATACTTTTCGATTTATCTCATGCCCGAGTGGAGAAAGGAAGGATTAAGAAACCCAGAAGTCTCACCTTGAGGAGTCACCTCGTTCACCCAGCCATGGAGCCAATCTAAGAAGTACCGAAAGACCACACAGAAGAGACGGAGCAGACCCCCATCTACCAGGAAGAAGCTGCAGAAAAAGAAGATAACTAGGACACCATCACTCATCCTATCCAGCAACTACCTCCACAGCAGATCACCAACAGCACGTCAAATAATTCAACCAGGTCCAGGCTTACTCCTGGTGACAACATGATCCCTTATGCTGTCATAGCCTCTATGGAAGCCAGGAATCCACACCTGAACATGACAATCGGGCCAAATCGAAGTGGATAACTTGTAATCTCTGCCAAGTTCAATGAGACCAAGGACTTCCTTGAGCAGTAAGAGAATGTCCTACACCTTAACCCTGCTATGGTTTTGCTTTTATATAACTATTTTATCATTACCCTTCTCGAATTGATATCTCTCCTGGTGAAACATTTCTACGAAATTCTAGATTCATTTTACAGTCATATATTCTAAAACTCCCCTCTTCAAATTCCCCTTGCATACCCAATTCATTTCAACTTATACTCTTTATAAACATCGTTTACTATATGATAGAATATGTATACCAAATTCACCAGAGTTGTTATAAAGGTACTTTCTTTTAACACATTTTTTTTAGTCCAATCTACACTTTTAATCTTTCAAGTTTCTGTGCCTTGCAAATCTTTTGAAAGGATGAGTGTGAGGATGTTTTGATGCGGCTAAGTCTTTTGCCTTTCTTCCCGCTTTCCTTTCAGTTTTCCAATATTGAAAAGTGCCGCAAGCAAGTAATCATAACCCTTTCACACTACTAGTAACAGAAAGTAATGAAGCCTTTCATCTGGGAATGGATTTTAACACGAGACTCCTCCTTGATTAAAGCATTTGACGATCATGCATTTCACCTCAATGGAACTCGGGCAGTATAAAAGAATTTCATACTCTTACTAGTGGTGTCTAGCATTCTAAATGCTTCATTTAAATCATACAAATATTACATCATTCACAAAATTACCTTATTGGATGATAAGCGGTAACTGGTTTTCTAAGAGAGAGAGAGAGAGAGAGAGAGAGAGAGAGAGAGAGAGAGAGAAAGAGAGAGTCTTAAAAAACCCATGGTACCATATGTGTCAAAACTTCAGTAGTAATGAAAATCCTTCACAGACAAGGAATAAATGGATCTTAAGTTCGAACATTTGAAGATATCTACACGGGAAGTACAACAATCCTAAAACTATACATAAATAGAGAAAAAATTCTAATTGAGGAGAAAGCATGCCTCTCTCTCTCTCTCTCTCTCTCTCTCTCTCTCTCTCTTAGTAGTATATATATATATATATATATATACAGTATATGTATATATAAATATATATACAAATATATACATATATATATGTATATATATATATATATATATATCTATATATATATATATATATATCTATTTATCTATCTATCTATCTATATATCTATCTATATATATATATATATATATACATATATATATATATATATATATACATATATACATATAATGTGTGTGTGTAATATATTAATATATATGGTTTATTTGACATGCACACACACGCACACACACACACACACATATATATATATATATATATATATAAATATATATAGATATATATATATATATATATACATAAATATAAATATATGTATATATATTTATATATATATATATATATATATATACATACTTAGGTGTGTATGTGTGTGTGGGGGGGGGGTTGCGTGCGTTAATATAATTGAGTTTCTGTACGCATATATGCGTACTTGAGTGTTCATGGGATAAAATTCCAAAACACATAAAACTAATTTCAATAGTAGCATAATTCTGGGAATGTTATTCTGTTTTGATTACGCTTAGATTTCATCAGAGGAATTATTACCATCTGATTAGGTATGAGGTAGAAATTCAATGGAATTATTATTGGCGTCATGAGTTATTGTGTTAGGGTGTTACAATTAATGGGTTCAATGTTTTATGATAATTAATTGCCAACAACGTAATTTCCCGCTTACCATGACGACAGCTTTATCACCTTAGGAAAATTGTTACGGTGATTCAGAAATTACACAACGCCATGAATTTTACTTTATAATATGGTCTATCATAAGAGAGAGAGAGAGAGAGAGAGAGAGAGAGAGAGAGAGAGAGAGAGAATAAAATTTTCATACGGTCTTGGCCTGTTATTCCTAAGTGAAACCATTAGGCCTTTGGCGTCAAATGGTAACCATCTTTGTGAGTAATCTTATTGAAAGTAGAGCTGATACAACTTATCTGTAACATGAACGAGCATAACTTATCTTTTTGCCAGTTTCTGCTATGTTTTGGTTTATCAAAAGATTGAAAAATAGTGAAAAGTTTCAGGTTGCTGTGATATGGTCACATTGTAGTGGGTAGCGTTTTGCGATTGTATATAACATCTCGATCCTGCTACCCTACATTTAAGTAAATGGTCCCATCGCAACAACAGGAATATTGGGCACCACCCCCTTTTCAGGTTCTGGGAAAGGGGTCATAACAAGCTAGATGTACATATGGTGATTTTTGTTTTTGTTTTTGTTATATAAGCATTAAATTACAGAATTGCATTTCACTGACTTAGGACACGGTTGAGGAATCTGAGTCTGATTACTTAGCAAATTAAGAAGTATTTATTTTCTAAAGGATATAAAAAAACGATTTTATTATTTTCGGTGAATTGTACGTAAATATACACAAAGAAGAAGAGAGCATATAAGAACAAAAAGGAAAATAAAGTTTACATGGTTGAAAACATACATTCAGAGTGGAGACCCAAGATACAATCAGCTGCAAAAATACACCCAGTGGCTTAGGATATAATTATTGGAAATTATTATTTTCTTTCTTTATTACTAATAATTGTCTTCAGTGTGGCTGTTATAAATTGCCCTTCACTGCAATCAGGCCACAAAACGCCACATACCCGAAAAATTGCCTATTTCCAAGTAGGGTTTTAGCTTAGCTAATAATAATAATAATAATAATAATAATAATAATAATAATAATAATAATAATAATAATAATAATAATAATAATAATAATAATAATAATAATAATAATAATAATAATAATAATAATAATATCATGACAGGAATCCGGCGGCATTAACGTGTCGCAGACAATGGGAGGTCTAATGCCTCTAATCATAATATTACTTTATCACAACTCTTGAATAAACACCAAAACCAAGAAAAAACCTAATCAACAACAATAATTATAAATACCCATGAATCTTAGAGCCGTGACAGAGAGAAGTATATGGTTTATTGACCTCTGGCTCCATTCCGCAATTGATCACGTTCAAAGCATCAGAAAAATTTCAGTCTCCTAACTAATGCCATCAAGTTCCCTAACTCTTGCACAAACCTGAAATAAGAGAACAGGGTGAAGAATCAATATGATGGTTGATTAATCCTCTATTTTTATATATAGTCACCGTTTTGAATAAGCCTTTTCCATAGATTTCTTTTTTACACCTCTTTTTCACTATTTTTTTCTCTTTCTCCTAATCCCTTCACAGTCCCTCCATCTCCTTAGTCTTCCTCTTCCATTAAACTTCCATTAAACTTCCATTTCCATAGTATGCCTCTCAACACTATCCTCCTCTTTCCTCAGTAGATGTCGATACAATCTCAGTTTTCCTTCCAGCACTTTCCATGATATTTTCATAACCACTGATAGGGTGCACAGATATTATACAATAAAAATGCCAAAAATAAATAAAAGTTATTTAAGAATTTATTTTTCAACATTTCTAGGGTATTACAGCGTCACCTGCTATAAATTTAATATTCCAAGAATCGGGAGAGAAGATGAAAGGATGATGAATTAACAGAAGGGAACAGAGTATCCCAATAACTAGCACTTCTTTGTCTGCTCTTGTTCTGTTAGGAATTATCCAAAACAAAATAAGGGAGACAAGTAATGAATATCAATTTTTTGAAGTTATGCTGTTATAGAATGAATGCAATATTACTCCTATTTCTGTAATTATTAGGACGGATTAGGATGTTTTCGAATGAAGTTTTGTTTCAAAATCAAACCAAAATATTATCAACCTGGATTTACGGAGAACTTGTGAGGTACTAAGTAGTTTCATGCCTCAAAGGGGAGTTATAAGGTAACACATTCTAAGACTTTAATGAGTGGATTTAATGAACATTTTATATACCCTCAATGCCTGGTGGATGATCTTACTAGAATTAGTATGAACTGGCAGGGGTCAATTGCCTTGTTAGATAGGCACTGCGCATCACAAAGAACAAGCTATCCTTTGATGAATCTTGTCAATGAATCCTCTATCGAGGCCCTTTGCGTCAATGGGCGTAGGAGGAGATGAGGATGATGATATAATTTGTAAATACTGTGGATAATGGACTTGACATAAAAAGTTGGATTTCTCTATATCATACTCAAAGTAAGGGTATATGTTATATGCAAATGAAAAAGAAACCTTAAGTTAGCTGTAATTCTACATTCAATTTAAAAACTAATTTTCTTACACTTTAACTTATGACATCAACCTATTCCTTTTGTAAGATTTAAAGAACCATAATTGCCCTAAATGGGTCTCAATAAAATTTCTACAATAAGTGAATGGAATGAATAAAAAGGAAGAGTATTAGCAGTAACATGACTTCGTCTTTAATAAGAACTATAGCGATATCATTTTATTGCTACATTGTATTATCCAAAATATGTATTGTAGTCGGATATACCTTATATACTTTTTTAAAACCCTAATCAAGGATTCAGGGTATCTGCAAGTCGTATATTTTCATAGAAAAATTATTAGACTAATGTACTGTTATGTAAAATTCTACGAGGGGCACCAGTGACACTCATAGAAACTAACTCTTTGATTTTGAGGTGAAAATTGTCAGAAAACAGACAATTTCGTCTGTTATTAAAATTAATAAAACCGAAATTAACCGCTTAAACTTTTTTTAGATAATATTATTTCGATAATGAGATGTAACTATAAAACCTGGCTTCATCTTATTTAGATTTGGTGCATAAAATTCACCTTTTCTCGATAAAGCTTCCGGGTCAAATAAAAACTAATATTTCAAAAGCGGAAAAAGTTAATGAGGAGGATATTATGATAATTTGCAATTAAGTAAATTAATATAGAGACCACGGCAAACTTATTAGTACGGTAATTTTTAAATATTATTCTTAATCAGAATATTTGATTAAAGTATTTAAGGGGATTTCACATGACATTCCTCAATTATTAATCGCATAACGAAAAAAAATAATAATATATAATATAATTTGGTGAATCAATTTGTAATGCAAGAGAGAAATTAAATCGTTAAACGTAGATAAAGGCAGTTACGATAAACAACACTTATCACCAGATTTCTGTGTACATAGGTGCTTCTAAAAACTATGCAGGGTATATACAATCGACGTGATTTAGTTGCAAATGAAAAACTGAAAGGTAATCAATTCTGGTGCTTCTATTTAGTTAACTATTTATGATGGACTATTTCCCGCCCCCCCCCCCCAAAAAAAAAAAAAAAACGTTTACTTGTATAGTATGTGTAGAATTTATTCTAGTCTAGACATCGCATTACAAAGCCTAGTGTCTTTGTGATTTTATTTTCATCCGATGTAATTTGAATTTTTATGCACGATCTTTGCATAGCTCAAAAAAAAAAAAAAAAGATATATGGCGGATTCGACTTTCTAGCTATACTTTTTTTTTTTTTTTTTTTTAAATTTGATGCTCTCCATAAATGAATACCTAATTCTATGACGTTCTTTGCTACATTCTTAACTTATCGGACATAATGAAATATTTTATTGCATTTGGTCGTCACCCCCCTAAAATATATTGTAATATATTGTAAGTTAAACTCTTCGATAACTCTAATAATCAGATTATTTTAGATAAACGAAAATTCAGTTATCTATTTTATCTTCACCCTCAAAAATGATCTTTTTACTCGGGCCTTTGACTCACAGAAAATTTTTTTGAATTATCACACAATAAAAAGAAAATCATGAAATGACACCTTTTTTCTCATATAAATAATTTCTATTGTACTTATTAGTAGAGTTTTAAATTTATTTGTATATATATATATATATATATATATATATATATATATATATATATATATATATATATATATATATATATATGTATATATATATATATATATATATATATATATATATATATATATATATATATATATATATATATATATATATATATGTATATATATATATATATATATATATATATATATATATATATATATATATATATATATATATATATATATATATATA
>NC_090735.1:148256346-148258846 GCF_036898095.1 Palaemon carinicauda | reverse complement strand
TTGAATACAAGCTGTATGTAAGAGATATTTTAAATTTTAGAAATAGTTTTTTTTTTTTTTTACTTTTTTTCCACTTCCTATGATTTTTTTATGTATAAGGTTGACTGGGATGACCAAAAAGGCATATTTGAAAGCAGTTCGTAATAACTAATAATATTGATACGATATTGGTAATTCAGTCTGTAAAATCTAGATATGGACAACCAGAATTACTTTAATTTAGATATTTCTGATTATTTCATAACCGTTCTAGATAACATGAAGATCCGGTAGTATATACTGTATGTCTAATTATATTATGAAAAATAAATTATTGCTTTATTTTCGAAATATTGATATACTATAACAGAATCAAATCAAATATACTATAACCGAATCAAATCATGCGTGAAATGACTGAAATAAAAGTCGAATTAGATAATTTGAGGTTATGCACTTTACAAGCATAAACAATCAGGTGCACGACACACACACCCTCCCTATTTCTTATAAAATCATAGGATAAATGATTAATATGAATAAAAAATCGAAGGTAGAAACTGTTAAGATGAACAAATTTCGAATTATGTCTTAAAGATATGCTTAAGATTACGTGAAGGAATATTTTAAGATGTCTCGACTACGAGGAAGTTATAGATGACTATTATGGTCTGGAGAAACTTTTGAATGATTTTGAGGTCTGGATAGAAGGATAAGACATATTATCGGGAATAAACATAGGGAAAAATCTAAAATAGGTATTGAATAGAGGTAAAAGTCTTTCTTAATCGTATTTGATTGATGTGAGTGGATTCAGGCTTCCAAATGTTTATTTAGAAAACACTAAAATTTACAAAAATAATATACAGGCTATGGTAAAATGTATCAAATTAAAGTAAAATAGGATGATATGAAATGAAACACAGTCTTAGAAAAAAAATATATATGTTATTATGACTTCTATAACAATATTAAGGTAAAGTTATGATAGAATTCTCACAAAGAAAATTGCATAGTTCTCTGATAGTGTATAGAATGGTAATGGATAAAGTTGTGCAAAGTTTGAAAAAGAAATGCAAGCTAAGCTACTTTCCTATATATTCTCGACGCGAAATCATTCAAAGACAACAGCATCTGACCGACCGGGATTCGAACTATGGTCTAGGACGCTTGTATGACAGTGACCGTACCATTTAGCCCCGAAGAAAGATAAAATTCAATGACAATTCTACAGTACATATACCTGTCGAATTCAGGTTTTATGTACTTAGAATTGAAATCAACCCATCTTTACCATCGTGGCTAATTGGTAGGTTTGTAAATTGGTATTCGATTAATGATAAATTTTACACATTTAAATATGTTTTTTGCATATTTCAAATAAGCCATATATTTTAAATCTTCAATGTCTAGATTCTCTTAACGATCTTGGAATCAGAGTCTCGAGGCGAATTCACTCAAAGACAATAGCATCTGACCGACCTGGATTCGAACCCTGGTCTAGGATGCTTGTATGAAGAATGATAAAAGTCAATGACAATTCTTCTGTACACACACTTGTCAAATTTAGCTTTTTTGTACTTGGAATTGAAATCAACCCTTCATCACCATCGTAGCTAATTGGTAGATTTGTAATTTCCCTGATTTTCCAACCCATCAGGTGACACAACTGATAGCTTTTAATTCGAATTACCCCTAATGAGTCAATATGAAAGGTAATCAACACATATGGTGCTCATATAAAAATAGATCTTTATATCATAGTTGTATTGAACCCTGGTCTCTTCAAATGAGAGGCAAGGTCGCTACCATTCATATCTATAGACTCTTCAACCGTGCAATGAAGTTTCCATAGCATTGATCACTCTATGTACCTCCAGAGATGTCATCTTAGTCACATATTGAGTCTGCACACAAACTGCGCAATTCTTCCATATCTTACACATTTTTAGTTCCTGGATTCTAGGCATCTATTTTCCAATAGGTATGCATGCCCTATATCCCTAGGCTTTTCTCTCCTTCTATCTTATAGCACCAATATATTTTAAACACTTCTAACTGTTTAATGGCCATACGTTAACCCCTCATAACCAAACTACCTCAACTAGTTTGTTTCAATTATTCACAAAAGAAAACATCTTTACTAATACATATATCCATATTTCTCAGCTTATCCAGCTTAAAGGTTTACAGTCTAGATTATATTCAATATTTACAAATCAGTGCCATTATTTTTTTGTGGAGTTTAATTTCAATGGCAATACTTGAATATTATATCTAAAATTCCGTAGAACAATTTTGAGAAATTGTATGAAAAATATATCTAAATCTAAAACTGTTTAAGTCATTCTCCTTGAGCTTAAATTTTCCCCAATTATATATTCGTAACTTCAACTTCCATAGGATAATGCTTATGTAATCAAATTTGTGTTCACTGCACGTTCTCTTCAAAACATCTAGTTTTTTCAAACGAAAGATTTACTAAACTATATTGTTCAATATAGACATGGTTAAGGTTTAA
>NC_090735.1:148243846-148251346 GCF_036898095.1 Palaemon carinicauda | reverse complement strand
ATGCAAACATAACAATTCAAGTGCAAAGACAATTAGGCAATGGGCCTAAGACAATTCAAGAAATGGCAGAAATGCAAACATAATAATTCAAGTGCAAAGACAATTAGGCAATGGGCCTAAGACAATTCAAGAAATGGCAGAAATGCAAACATAATAATTCAAGTGCAAAGACAATTAGGCAATGGGCCTAAGACAATTCAAGAAATGGCAGAAATACATACATGACAATTCAAATTCAGTCTGTCTCAACTCACAATAATCGAGACTTCTATAGCGCTGCTACATGCAGGCTGTTACTTAATGGAGTACAAGAGGGAGGGGTTGGTTCTGTGCAACGCTCGGTCTGTACGCACGAGAGACCATCCCGTCCCCGTTCTCCACCCCTAAGCACTTCCAACCTCCGCAGATTCACGCACACCTCACAAACTCCACCCTCCCTACCTTCCAGATAGGACACGCCCCCTTTTCACTTACAGTTTACAGCTACTTTTTATATATCGTCATTTTTCAGCAGACAGTCCATTAGTTCTCGCTGTTTCGCGGCAGCCCTTCTCAATGGGCGTGCAGAACGTCCTTGTGCGTTCGTCTGCTCTGTTTCATTTTTATTTTCACTTCTTTCACTAACTGCATAGTTCTCACCTTCCTCGTCGTTGTCGTCCGTTCCTGTGGCTGGTTGTTGAGTTGTCGTAGCTGTTGCCATACCCTGGTCGTTCCCAGACGTCTCCACTATCCCTGGCATCCCGGCTGTCGAACTGTACGCACCCTCTTCTCCATCATCGCCGTCGTCTCCTTCATGGTCATCCTCAGAGGGGGCTATTTCTAGGGGAACCAGGTGGCTGACAGCTCGCAGCGATTTGACACCCTCAAACAACACTTTCGCCGAGCGTACGACTCCGTTGTCGTCAGGATACGTCTCCACGACACGTCCCAGAGGCCAAGTCGCTCTCTTCTTATTGTCCTGCTTAACTAGCACGATGTCTCCGGGGTGCAGCTTGGAGGGTTCCCCGGGCCGACAGTCGTGCCGGGCTCTCAAGGCACTCAAGTATTCCTTTCTCCAGCGTTCCCTAAAAGCTTTGAGTGAATCTGTCAATTTTACGTAACGATCACGTAGCTTCCGAGTGGTGAAGGTTGCGTTGAGATGGTCGTCCGGTAAGAGCGGGGCCATGAGGTGGACTTGGTGTCCTCTTATCAAATGGGAGGGGGTGAGGACTTCATCCTCGCGCTCGTCACCGCTGTACATAAGCGGTCGATTATTCACCACTGCTTCTGCTTCTTTCACGAGGGTTAGCACGTGGGCGTCTGAAACCGCCACTTTATGCCAGTTTTCCTCAGGAACTGCTGGACTTCATCCTCTTCATAAAGTCCCTGCAGGAGGTGACTGGCAGCCTTGAAGGTTTGATGGTTATCGGACATGATGAGCTGTGGGGCACCGTGGGTGGCGCTAAACCGTCTAAGTGCCAACACGAATTCTTCTGCTTCCAAAGAGGGACAGAAGTCAAGGTACACGGCTCTGCTAGCCATGCAGGTTATGATTAGTATATATCCTGGGCGTGTCTCTGTGTTAATTGCTGCTGTGTGGTCCACTCCGACCGCCGTGAAGGGTTTTGTGAGGGTGATCCTTTCCTTTGGCAGGGGGGGTGGTGGTGGCTGTCTCGTTAGAGGCTGGAAGGCCAGCTTGCATTCAGGGCATTGCCGCACGGTTCGCTTCGCAATGGAACGCAGACCCGCCACCCAACATTTCTGTCGAAAGATACCTATTAGAGTATTCACCCCACAATGCAAATGTAACTGATGTAAATAATTTAGATACATCCTAACCAAATGCCCTTTGGCTGGCAAGAGAATTAAATGATCAGTTTCTCCTACATGGGACACTCGTCCCCTGGTGCAGATGAGATTATCTACCAAAACTAAATTCAATTGTCTAGCAAAATTAGCAACTTCACGAGGGGGTCTGACTCCGCCCTCTAAGTAGGCATAAACAGTGGGCAAATAATGTTTTTGCTCTAATTTTACAACAATACTGAACGGATGCCGTTCTATCTTAGCAAACTTTAAAACTAGTCTGGCTACTCGTAACAAGAATTGGAACCCTACTTCCCTTTTCAGGACGTCCCAAATCTCGCCTGGGGGGGTAGGACACATCTCCTCCCTCAACTCCTGCACCGCCGCTACTACGTGAGTTTGATGTAGTAGATCTTCCTCCTCGCAAGGAACAGGCTTTCCCGTGGTCCTGAGGAATTCTGGACCGTTCCTCCACAGGGGGTTAGCTTGCAATTGTTGAGCCGTTGCGCCTCGGGATAGGATATCGGCAGGGTTCTGCTGACTAGGGACATGGTTCAGACTGAAACTACAAACCTGCTGAATAAAATTAATTTCCGCCACTCTGTTAGAAACAAACACATTTTTATTAGACCTGGCATCGGGCGATGCTACCCATGCCAACGTTACCTTGCTGTCGGTCCACATTACTATTTCCCGTGGCTCGATCAGATCATTGAGCGTTCTTGCTAGTCTGCTGCCTAACAACAAGGCCAGCAACTCTAGCTTAGGGATCGTCAGCTTGCTCATCCCTTTCGGAGTGATCCGGGTTTTACTCGTTACCAGACTTACCCGATTGCATTCGTCCCTAGTATATGCTACTGCTCCATATGCCTTACTGCTGGCATCGGTGAACACATGAAGTTGTAAGCCTCTTTTTCCTATTGATCTTTGAAAGGTGATGTCGCTCACCGCTTTCAAATCATTCAACAATTCACTTGCCTCTTTAGCCCTCTCTTTTCCTAAAACATCATCCCAACCTACATTATCCTCCCATAGTTGTTGCAGGAAAAGCTTTCCCCTTACAAATAATGGGCTTATCAAACCTATCGGATCATATATGGAGACTAATAGGGAAAGTACCCTACGCTTCGTGGGCACCCATCCCTCCCCCAACTCACAGATCCTTTTGCTTTCTTTCACACACAATCTGTCCACGTCCCGGGCCCATCGCAGCCCGAGCACGTTCACACTCACAGGCTCACTCCACTGTTTCTCGCTATCGAAGGCCAAGTGATTGCTGGCCCACCCTTCTAAGGGCATACCCGCCCTTTTTAAGATGTTATGAACAGACTCATGCTCTTGCCTCATATGTTCTATATCTTCAAACGTGGCCAGATAATTATCGACATAAAAAGATTTTACTAAATCTGGGCGCCCTTCTTCTTTAAAATGACAATTTAATATTTGTTGTAGCAAAAATGGACTAGCTGTGATGCCGAACACCACGACTCTAAAGGCGAAGGTAAGCGCTCGACCAGCTGCCTTGCGCCACAGAAATCGTGTGTATTTGGCATCACGAGGATCTAACAAAACACGATGGAATGCTTTACTTATGTCGGCTAACATGGCATATCGATTCAATCTGAACCTTATAATTAAACTATATGCTACTTCTACCAAATTGGGCCCAGGTAAAAGACATTCATTCAAGGACTTGCAACCTTGTGACTTGGCCGAGGCATTGAACATGATTCTAAGGGGGGTGGTACGGCTGTCCTTCTTAACACCAAAGTGTGGCATGTAATAACCTTCCACTACGGGATTTTTCACTTCTGATATAAAACCTGCTTCGAGATACTTATCTATCACTCCTTGATATTGTTCAAGATATTCCCTATCCTTTCTGAATTTTGTCTGCAACGACTCCAACTGCGCCACAGCGTTACGATAATTTGTTTCTGGCCTAGCATCCGACCCGAATGGTAGGCTAACCTGATACCCCTCAGGTTTTCTTACAACGCTTTGCGATACCTTTCGCACGGCCTCGGCCTCACGAACAGTGTATTGCTCAGATGGGGCGATGCCAACACGGTCTAATCGCCACCACTCATCTACATCATACAGATATGGCTCGTCCGTGATTCTGCACACTCTCAACGTTCTAACTTGTTCGACCTTTTCCCCTTGGAACAGCCACTGTGGCACCTTCCCGTACGGGGACATACCATTATGCGTTAAGAAAAGATTTATCCCATCTACTTTTTCTACACCTATGACAAAATAGCTAAAATAATCAGCCCCAACTAATATGTGAACGTTCTTCATGGTATCTGATTGGTTTGCTGGATCGGCTAACGTGACTCCCTTGGTCAACAGATGCTGTCTGACCTTTACATAACCCACGTTATGTATCGGGACGTCCACGTTTTCGTGTGCCACCAACTTCATACGCACGATTCTTTTCCCCATTTCAACCCTGCAACTTACTACATCGAATTGTCCGCTTATTTCCTCGGAACCAAACGGAGCTATATTCAAGGATACTCTTCCTACCACCGGTAGGCCTAATTGACGGGCAATTTTTGCAGAGATGAAGCTCCTCTGGCTTCCTGAGTCGAGAAATAGGCGGACTCGCTTACTACCTTGCCTTTGTTGAATACCTGCCATGGCTGTTGGCAAGATAGTGCATGGGAGGTCCACATCAGACCTCTGCGCGATCTTTGCGCTCGTGCACGGCTTAGATTCTACTTTAACCTTAGACGGACGGGGGGCATTTTGGTTCTGTGCAGGCGTCGCATTTACTACGGGGTGGGACGTTGTTGATTGACTATTACTATGACTAGGGATTGATTGCGGTCTACCCGCGTCGCAAATCGCAGTGTGGTGCTTAGCATTACAGTTTCTACAGGAATTTGATACGGGACATTTATCGCTACGATGGCCTGATTTCGTGCAATTAAAACAAAGACCCCTTTTTAATAAAATGCGACGTCTAGCAGCTACGTCTGTCACTTGGCGACATCCGTGAGGCGGATGCCGTTCGCTACAAAATGGGCAGGAATTATGGTGGATGGGGTGGGTTTTCGGTCTTACACTACTGTCTGGTCTTTTGTCACTCTCAAGACTGTCGCCTCTCTGCAATGCATCGTCTTCTAACATTCTTACTATGAAATCTATTGCCTCAAAAAACTCGTCCAACGTATAGTCGCATTTCCTCAAATGTTCTACCACTTTGCGGTATAGTTTTCCCTCTGACAGTTTTTGATTAATGAGGCTCATGACCATGCCCTGGCCTAAGTCATTGGTACTAAGTCTTTTGATTTGCTCAATAATGATGGTCAACTCAAAACGGAACCTTTTTAATTCTACTGGGTTTAGTGACGGCACAAAGATGTTTGCTAACTTGCGGTGCAGAATCACGAGTGTTTGGTGCACGTTGCCATACTGCTTATCTAATAGGTCTAATGCTACACTATAGTTCGCGGCGGTTACACTCAGAGATTTGATAATCCTAAGCGGCTCTTTGCCCAACGTCTCCAATAAATACGTGAATTTAGACACTTCGTCTAAATCAGCTCTTCGATCCACGTGGATCGTGAATAGTTCACGGTACGATGCGTACTCTTGCACTTCCCCTTCAAACGTGGGGAGAGGCAGCGGCTTCAACCTGGGGAGGGCAACATTCCCCGTTGAAGGGCCTTTCACTTTATCTATTCTATTGTACAATAGAGTGGAAGCGCGTGTCGCTTCACCTAACATATGCCTAATTCGGGCTTCGAAACTAGTTTCTAGCTTAACGCGCTGGCTCTTGTATAGCTCTTTAAGCTGTCGGACCTCTGCCTGCAACTCCGTTACCAAACGGACTCGGAGTAAGTCTCTATCAGCGCCCTTTGCGTTTCGCTTAGCAAATCCTCCAGTAGGCCCATCGACGCCTCGATATGCACGATCGTGGACACAGCCATCTTAATTACTTTACTTTACGTTTGGGGGGTTGGACAAGGCAAGGAAAAAAGGATAATTTAACGTTAAGAAGGGACTCAAAGAACTGACCCACGTGGGCGATCGCACATCGGGACGTAGAGGACCTTAATTGTTCGTCTCTCTCTCTCTCTCTCTCTCTCAAAACCTCATATTTTAAATTAGTCCTGTCCGGCTCTGGGAAGCGCTTGCGATCCGGTTCGAAGGACCAAATGTTGTGATTCTCACCAGTTTATTAAATCTGCCCGTTGTACTGGGCGGATCGCAAGGCCTTGAAGAGGCAAGATTCCCAAAACTTTCCAGGAGTTAACTTAAAATACGGCGATAAAATTTACAATTTTATTACAAAAATAAACTCTGATAAAGACAAACAACATTCTTAAGCATTCACAAGACGTACTGAAAAACAAGACTGACCCTAGGTAATGTAGCATGTGCTCTTCAAGCACAAAGTCCACACCGGACTCATTAACAAACTGAAAATAGTGCCAATTCGAATTCAATACACAACGAATCACACACCAATTATCCCTATTCTTATTTAACTCAGGATTCAGATCCCCAATCACAAGGATCTCTACACTAAACTGCGATATAAAAACTACGTCTTGCACACAAACTTCTACTACAACCAACCTGGTACACAAGGTAGAGAGGAGAGATAACAATTAGAGGGGACTTACTTCGGTTGGGGACGTTGGATCAAAGAGGACGAGCTAGCCTTGCAACCTCCGACGTCACCTTTTTGGCGCAATTTGTCATGAACCTAAACTTCTAGATTGGATTTTTTTATCATGTTACAATAGAATGACGTTATTTTTCCTAATCTTAAATTACCAGCAATTGATTTTATTAGTCTCAGTGCCTTCCTACCAGGCGGTTTCCCTTTTTGGCTCTAAACGTTCACGTCTGGAACTACATTCATTCGCCCGCGAGTTTTCTCCTCTCCCTCCAATTTGACGTAGTCGTAGGTGGAGTCAAATGGCGGGAATTTCGATTGATCGGGTCGAAATTCCCGACAGCAATTAACTCTAGCCCTGCATTGGACACAAATCAAACCGGACTAAATATTTCAATTAGGTGGTTTATTTCCCTCACTGCTCTTCTTTAATCAGTTTATCTGAAACTACATTATTTGTTGAGTAATGTTCTTGTCTTATCGTGTCTTATTGCCAGTTACATTAGAAACAAGAGGTTGATGGAAGTTTCTACACGCTGTAGTTCACAATTTTGTGGGTTAAATTACGACATCCATTCCACTTATAACGAAATAGTGATTTGTTTTCCAAACCTTACGTTAACGTCTGACCTTATTACTTGTATTAGATTGGAACTATTTTGTGCAGTATTATTTTACCGCGTTAATTTCTTTTCCCCGAATTATACCTAAAATTCTCTATTAGAAATTTTCCATTCTATATATGGACTTAATTTGTAATCAAAATAGAACATTTAGAGAAAACTATGTCAACATTCCTATTTTAACTTATAGTATTAAGATAATTTCATTGACAGCAACTCTGGTGTAGAATTTAAGAGATGATGCAGTTTCTCTTGTAATTTGAATGAAATCTTGCAAACATAAAAAACATAATAACACCTGAAAACTGAAAACACTTTATTGTGGAAAAGTTCCTCAATAATCACAGTGATAAGAATTGCCCGGAATATAAGCTTGATTTATCATCAAGTTCTCTCTCTCTCTCTCTCTCTCTCTCTCTCTCTCTCTCTCTCTCTCTATCTCTCTCTCTCTCTCTC
>NC_090735.1:148236346-148238846 GCF_036898095.1 Palaemon carinicauda | reverse complement strand
GAAACCCAGAAGTCTCACCTTGAGGAGTCACAAGAGGAGACCCACCTCGTTCACCCAACCAGCCATGGAGCCAATCTAAGAAGCACCGAAAGAACACACAGAAGAGACGGAGCAGATCCCCATCTACCAGGAAGAAGCTGCAGAAAAAGAAGATAACTAGGACACCATCACCCATCCTACCCAGCAACCACCTCCACAGCAGACCACCAACAGCATGTCAAACCATTCAACCAGGTCCAGGCTTACTCCTGGTGACAACACGATCTCTTATGCTGTCATAGCCCCTATGGAAGACAGGAATCCACACCTGAATATGACAATCAGGCCAAATCAAAGTGGACAACTTGTAATCTCTGCCCAGATCAATGAGACCAAGGACTTCCTTGAGCAGCAAGAGAACGTCCTACACCTTAACCCTGCAGACCAGCCGACGGCAATCTTTCTCATCTACAACCTCGATCTTCCACTACTACTCACACTTACTAACCAATCTCTCTTTTTCAGCTCTCTCCCACTCAGCTGAAACTTCATACTATTGCTCATTCAAATAACTTAAGCTCAAGCAACTAAGGAATTCTTTTACTTCTCCTATACCATTATCTCTAACTGAACACCTCCCAGCTCCTTCCCGAGCTCTTCTACTCAACGGGATTTACGGCTGTATCTCTTTCTCTCCAACTAAACGACGGGAGCTATTGGGCTATCTTGGTAAGGATGCCTCCTCCCCTCCGTCACCTTCTTCCTTTTCCAAAAAGAGGCAGGGACGCCTCTAAAATAAGCAAAGAAATAATTTCCCATTATTATCCTTAACCCACATCCTCTCACAATCCCCCTACTAATGAAAGTAACAGATCATCCCACAACCTAGATCACCTACTACATAAAAACCAAACCAAACACCTACGGTCTGCAAGAGTGCAAGAGCGGGTGCCTGATCCCCCGTCCCCCAAGAAAAAAATTCCTAAATACAACCTTTAGGCATGATTAAAAAACAAAAGTTAACTTGGTACTCAAAAACAGTAGGCTATTAACTATTTCATGAATTTTCTCTAATCACACTCTACTGTCTCTGGGTCGTAGTATATTCCTCTAAAGCGAATTCCCCTATTTTAGTAATGTACAGGAAATTAGCTTGCATTTTATTTTCAAACTTTGCACAACTTTATCCATTACCGTTCTATACGCTATCAGAGAGCTATGCAATTTTCTTTGTGAGAATTTTATCATAACTCTACCTTAATATTGTTATAGAAGTCATAATAACATATATTTTTTCTAAGACTGTGTTTCATTTCATATTATCCTATTTTACTTTAATTTGATACATTTTACCATAACCTGTATATTATTTTTGTAATGTTAATGTTTTCTAAATCAGTATTTGGAAGCCTGAATCCACTCATATCAATCAAATACGATTAAGGAAGACAAGTTTCCCATCAAACTATCAAAATTATTATATCGTGTTCAGTAATTTGCGTGAAAATAATTCAAGATGACTTCTATATTGAGCTATTACGTTGACATAGATAAGCAAGCCTATGAAAATGGATGCCAATCTATGATTTATGAATATCTAATCAGGTACGATTTAGGATAGGGAAGATAAGGGATGATGGAGCCATTTGAATGCTCAGAGATATCCACTGGTAAAAGGTACATAGAAAGACACATTAGGCTTTCAGTGACCAAATGAAAAGTAGGAAGCTAGATTTGGGAATAAAAATTTGAAAACAAACAAAGAATTTTATTACACTACTTATTGTTGATGTTCAAATAGGGTAATAATCCAATTTTCAGTATAGAAATTTCAGAAACGGGTGTTCAAAATGGTCACAGTGAAATTTGGTCATGTTATCAAAAAAATAATAAAAAGGATGTTATGTAGTATTAAGTGAATGATCGTGAAATTCGTTATCTTCATATTTATAGAAAGAAAATGTGAATGAACGCGTCTCAATACAGATTTATAACAATAATATGAAAGGATAAAGTTCCGGGTAATAATATCCAAACCAGGGTTTCTCAAACAAATATCAGCTTCAATTACCTTACTGAAATTAGATGACAAGACGTATATATATACAGAATATATATATATATATATATATATATATATATATATATATATATATATATATATATATATGTGTGTGTGTGTCTGTGTGTCTGTGTGTCTGTGTGTATGTGTATGGTGTATATATATATATATATATATATATATATATATATATATATATATATATATATATATATATATATATATATATATATATATGTGTGTGTGTGTGTGTGTGTGTGTGTTTGTGTGTGTGTGTATATATTTTCAAATGAATTAATTGGTGAGTTTGCAACTGTGTGGTTGCCTGTGTGCATCGGTAATTAATGCGTAATTCACCATTTCCAGAACACCAAATGGGCCACAGAGACACTTCCATTTCGGTAAAAAAAGGCGATGAAAATAATCAGTCATAAAATTCACCAAAAATAATTAATAATG
>NC_090735.1:148228846-148231346 GCF_036898095.1 Palaemon carinicauda | reverse complement strand
CATTCCGCAATTGATCACGTTCAAAGCATCAGAAAAATTTCAGTCTCCTAACTAATGCCATCAAGTTCCCTAACTCTTGCACAAACCTGAAATAAGAGAACAGGGTGAAGAATCAATATGATGGTTGATTAATCCTCTATTTTTATATATAGTCACCGTTTTGAATAAGCCTTTTCCATAGATTTCTTTTTTACACCTCTTTTTCACTATTTTTTTCTCTTTCTCCTAATCCCTTCACAGTCCCTCCATCTCCTTAGTCTTCCTCTTCCATTATACCATTAAACTTCCATTTCCATAGTATGCCTCCCTACACCTATCCTCCTCTTTCCTCAGTAGATGTCGATACAATCTCAGTTTTCCTTCCAGCACTTTCCATGATATTTACATAACCGTTGATAGGGTGCACAGATATTATACAATAAAAATGCCAAAAATAAATAAAAGTTATTTAAGAATTTATTTTTCCAACAACAACTCTAGGGTATTACAGCGTCACCTGCTATAAATTTAATATTCCAAGAATCGGGAGAGAAGATGAAAGGATGATGAATTAACAGAGGACGAACAGAGTATCCCAATAACTAGCACTTCTTTGTCTGTCTCTTGTTCTGTTAGGAATTTTCCAAAACAAAATAAGGGAGACAAGTAATGAATATCAATTTTTTGAAGTTATGCTGTTATAGAATGAATGCAATATTACTCCTATTTCTGTAATTATTAGGACGGATTAGGATGTTTTCGAATGACGTTTTGTTTCAAAATCAAACCAAAATATTATCAACCTGGATTTACGGAGAACTTGTGAGGTACTAAGTAGTTTCATGCCTCAAAGGGGAGTTATAAGGTAACACATTCTAAGACTTTAATGAGTGGATTTAATGAACATTTTATATACCCTCAATGCCTGGTGGATGATCTTACTAGAATTAGTATGAACTGGCAGGGGTCAATTGCCTTGTTAGATAGGCACTGCGCATCACAAAGAACAAGCTATCCTTTGATGAATCTTGTCAATGAATCCTCTATCGAGGCCCTTTGCGTCAATGGGCGTAGGAGGAGATGAGGATGATGATATAATTTGTAAATACTGTGGATAATGGACTTGACATAAAAAGTTGGATTTCTCTATATCATACTCAAAGTAAGGGTATATGTTATATGCAAATGAAAAAGAAACCTTAAGTTAGCTGTAATTCTACATTCAATTTAAAAACTAATTTTCTTACACTTTAACTTATGACATCAACCTATTCCTTTTGTAAGATTTAAAGAACCATAATTGCCCTAAATGGGTCTCAATAAAATTTCTACAATAAGTGAATGGAATGAATAAAAAGGAAGAGTATTAGCAGTAACATGACTTCGTCTTTAATAAGAACTATAGCGATATCATTTTATTGCTACATTGTATTATCCAAAATATGTATTGTAGTCGGATATACCTTATATACTTTTTTAAAACCCTAATCAAGGATTCAGGGTATCTGCAAGTCGTATATTTTCATAGAAAAATTATTAGACTAATGTACTGTTATGTAAAATTCTACGAGGGGCACCAGTGACACTCATAGAAACTAACTCTTTGATTTTGAGGTGAAAATTGTCAGAAAACAGACAATTTCGTCTGTTATTAAAATTAATAAAACCGAAATTAACCGCTTAAACTTTTTTTAGATAATATTATTTCGATAATGAGATGTAACTATAAAACCTGGCTTCATCTTATTTAGATTTGGTGCATAAAATTCACCTTTTCTCGATAAAGCTTCCGGGTCAAATAAAAACTAATATTTCAAAAGCGGAAAAAGTTAATGAGGAGGATATTATGATAATTTGCAATTAAGTAAATTAATATAGAGACCACGGCAAACTTATTAGTACGGTAATTTTTAAATATTATTCTTAATCAGAATATTTGATTAAAGTATTTAAGGGGATTTCACATGACATTCCTCAATTATTAATCGCATAACGAAAAAAAAAATAATATATAATATAATTTGGTGAATCAATTTGTAATGCAAGAGAGAAATTAAATCGTTAAACGTAGATAAAGGCAGTTACGATAAACAACACTTATCACCAGATTTCTGTGTACATAGGTGCTTCTAAAAACTATGCAGGGTATATACAATCGACGTGATTTAGTTGCAAATGAAAAACTGAAAGGTAATCAATTCTGGTGCTTCTATTTAGTTAACTATTTATGATGGACTATTTCCCCCCCCCCCAAAAAAAAAAAAAAAACGTTTACTTGTATAGTATGTGTAGAATTTATTCTAGTCTAGACATCGCATTACAAAGCCTAGTGTCTTTGTGATTTTATTTTCATCCGATGTAATTTGAATTTTTATGCACGATCTTTGCATAGCTCAAAAAAAAAAAAAAAAGATATATGGCGGATTCGACTTTCTAGCTATACTTTTTTTTTTTTTTTTTTTTAAATTTGATGCTCTCCATAAATGAATACCTAATTCTATGACGTTCTTTGTTCTTATCG
>NC_090735.1:148220251-148222751 GCF_036898095.1 Palaemon carinicauda | reverse complement strand
TGTGTGTGTCTGTGTGTGTATGTGTATGGTGTATATATATATATATATAATATATATATATATATATATATATATATATATTATATATATATATATATATATATTTATATATTTATATATATATATATATATATATATATATATATATATATATATATAAATATATATATATATATATATATGTGTGTGTGTGTGTGTGTGTGTGTGTGTGTGTGTGTGTTTGTGTGTGTGTGTGAGTGTATTGTTTCAAATGAATTAATTGGTGAGTTTGCAACTGTGTGATTGCCTGTGTGCATCGGTAATTAATCAGTAATTCACCATTTCCAGAACACCAAATGGGCCACGGAGACACTTCCATTTTCGGTAAAAATAGGCGAGGAAAATAATCAGTCATAAAATTCACCAAAAATAATTAATAATGCTGCCACCTTTCTTCAACAACACACTTACTTCTCTAGGCAAATACCCACAAGACTCTGAAGGATAACGAAGCTATTTTATCTGCACCATTTACCTCTATTTATCTACTATGTACCGCCAACCTTTATGAATTTATTACTAGCATATTCTTCTTTTTTATCTCTTTTGTGTATCCGTTTTCTTGTTCATCATCAAACGCCACCTTCACCATAGATTAATTCGAGGTGGAATAGCGTATGGTACTGGAATTGAATATGGAACTTACTAATAGAAAATAATGTACATCTCTCTCCTCTCTCTCTCTCTCTCTCTCTCCTCTCTCTCTCTCTTCTCTCTCTCTCTCTCTCATCTCTCTCTCTCTCCTCTCTCGACTCTCTCTCTCTCTCTTCGCTCTCCTCTCTCTCTCTCGCTCTCTCCTCTCCTCTCGCTCTCCTCTCTCTCTCGCTCTCTCTCTCTCTCTCTCTCTCTCTCTCTCTCTCTCTCCTCTCTCTCTCTCTCTCTCTCTCTCTCTCTCCCAATGGAATCTAAGAAGATTACGCAGGCTAATCATGGTACTCGGAACAAAAGTGTCGAGCTTAAGTGGTGCAATCCCACGACAATCAAGATTAGGCTTAGTGGCATACTGGTTGTATTACCATATATGTACATGATTAATCTTATACTTAATAAGGAACAGATAAAACCAACGGCCAAAATTATTACATGACTTGAGATGATTAGCAAAGTATAAGATATCTTTATTAGGGGAATTTATGTGTGCTGAAGATGTCTTGGAGATCAGTAAATATTCTTGGAAATTCCAATAAGAAATATACTTTGCAACAACTTCATAAGAAGAAACACGATGAATTTAATGCAAGGAAATAAACTATCTCTTTCTTAAATGATACTTAGAGTATGTCTATAAGAATTACATATTCTCCATTAAAAAAAGAAAAAATCATAATTCTAAAGAATAAATCATGAGTAAATATTTTTTTTTTTCTTTGTTTAGCTTCACTAAATAACAAGTTTTTTATGCTATGTGTATTATCCACTGAAAAAAAAATTTGGTAAAATGATAAAAAACTAATTATTGAAATAAAGATTTTGCTGTGAAACTGTCGGAAATCTTGTGGCAACATTTGTTATTATCATAACATTAAATTTTGCATTATTTTTCTTTTCAGTGCACTCCCCTTGAAAATATAAGTTATTTAATTATATAATGATTAGATCCAGATTTTTCCTTTTTAGATTTTAACATTTCATTTACTTTAAAAACTTATTATAGGAAAACTTTCTGAAGAATACTATATGTAAGGGATGTTTAGTGAATGTGTTAATATAAAGCAGAATGAAGCAATTAATACAATGAAAATATTTGTAAATTGAATTGCTTGCATACAAGCACTAATTATGGATTGGTTGTTCAATTGTATCATCATCATCTAATGAGAATATTTACTAATTCAGGCAACACTGGTAACATAGGAATGAAGGCGTATAGTCCTCCGAGTTGATGATGGTGTAGCAAGCATTGAGATAAAAAAACTTCTTAGGAAAAAAGATCCTTTTAGAATATATAGCTCTAATATCCTTACCATTACCTCAGGCAGCCGTATCATTTAAAACTATTATGCTCGATTCTCATGTATATCTTCAAGAAATATCCATGCTCCAGGGTATTCAATAAAACCGACCCAATTATACTTTTACCATAAATGCAATTTTTTCCCCTTCTATTACTTTTAGGTCATATGTGTATTACCAGTTTTTCTGATGCAATTGTAATCACCTTATAAGCCATAACTGTCTTTCCCATGTCTTGTACAGCCCCACATCCCTTCAAAAATACTTATTCCAATTGCAAAGAATTGCGTTTTCCTTGGATGTAAATTAACTATTTTTTCAATCATGCTATGGTTTTGCTTTTATATAACTATTTTATTATTACCCTTCTCGAATTAATATCTCTCTTGGTGAAACATTTCCACATAATTCTTATTAATTTTAGAGTCATATATTCTATAACTACGCTCTTGAAGCTTCCCTTTACATACGAAATTCATTTCAATTTATACTCTTTAAAAACATCGTT